>NW_013867042.1:0-551 GCF_000517525.1 Limulus polyphemus
ACAAATGTAGAAGTAAACTTTTTATGTGTGTGGAAGACACAAACGTAGAAGTAGACTTGTTTTATATGTGGGGAAAGACAAATGTAGAAGTAAACTTTTTATGTGTGTGGAAGACACAAACGTAGAAGTAGGCTGTTTTATATGTGTGTGGAAGACACAAACGTAGAAGTAGACTGTTTTATATGTGTGTGGAAGACACAAACGTAGAAGTAAACTATTTGTATATGTGGGAAGACACAAATGTAGAAGTAGGCTGTTTTATATGTGGGGGAAGACACAAATGTAGAAGTAGACTGTTTTATATGTGTGTGGAAGACACAAACGTAGAAGTAAACTATTTTTATACGTGTGGAAGACACAAATGTAAAAGTAAATTATTTGTATATATGAAGAAGGTACAAATGTAGAAGTAAACTATTTGTATATGTGAGGAAGATAGAAATGTAGAAGTAAACTATTTGTTTGTTTGTTTTGAATTTCGCGCAACGCTACACGAGGGCTATCTGCGCTAGCCGTCCCTAATTTAGCAGTGTAAGACTAGAGGGAAGGCA
>NW_013867043.1:0-314 GCF_000517525.1 Limulus polyphemus
CAAGTTGTTGCTGAGGGATCAATTCGTAGATGCCTTGGACAGTCCACAACTTAAGATACAAGTGAAGCAAGCACACCACTCTACCATGCAGGATGCAATGGCCATAGCTCTCGAATTTGAATCCTACGTTAAGTCCAGCACAGAGGTACCGAGGTTGGTACATTCATCTGGATTCAAGGCAAGAAAAGGTCAGCTTTCAGAGAGGTTTGAGGGACTTTGCTGGCACTGGAACAAACCTGGGCACAAGAGCTCAATGCTGGCAACTTCAACACAAGGGAGACGATACAGCAGTAAAGGCTGCTACCAAGAAAGGG
>NW_013867044.1:0-322 GCF_000517525.1 Limulus polyphemus
ACCACAGGTCCTAAGACAACCACACCATAAATGCAAACAGCATATGTCACACAGTATCAACTAAAAAGCACACACACCCTATCAAACAACTCCATATGGCTCTCCATTGGGACTTGTATTTTATAATGGTAATTTTACATCTAGAGTCACATACTTTGATGATAACAAATGTCACTTAGTGCGACTTCTGTGTGTCTCTTGACAGACACAAAAGTTTTTGCTATTTCGGTGACGAGGAACCCACTTTGAGACTAATAATGGCTGGAGACGGCTTGAATGGGTAATGAAGAAAACTTTAATATAAGTTTAACATAACAGCAAA
>NW_013867045.1:0-324 GCF_000517525.1 Limulus polyphemus
GTTTGGAACACTACAACAGAAATAGGATGTTTGGATCACTACAACAGAAATAAGATGTTTGGAACACTACAACAGAAATAAGATGTTTGGAACACTACAACAGAAATAAGATGTTTGGAACACTACAACAGAAATAAGATGTTTGGAACACTACAACAGAAATAAGATGTTTGGATCACTACAACAGATATAAGATGTTTGGATCACTACAACAGAAATAAGATGTTTGGATCACTACAATAGATATAAGATGTTTGGATCACTACAACAGAAATAAGATGTTTGGATCACTACAGCAGAAATAAGATGTTTGGATCACTACAG
>NW_013867046.1:0-321 GCF_000517525.1 Limulus polyphemus
TTTTTCCTCTAACAACTGCCGTAATTTCTCTTCTTGTTTAATTTCTCGTTCTTCTTGTTTCTTTTCTTGTTTATTTTCTCGTTCTTCTTGTTTCTTTTCTTGTTTTTGTATTGCTGCCGTCAAATCTGCTAGGCTGTAGTCTGATTTGCCGCTTCTCGTTTCCATTTTTTTTTCTATCCCACTCTCTGACACCAATTTGTTACGTCTCCGTGTGTTAATTGATTTTCCGTAACTTCGTTCCGACGAAACTTAAGCAACACAAGTCTTTCTTAATAAAACTGGTTTATTCTTTCCGAATATAACTTTACCGATACACTTAAC
>NW_013867047.1:0-324 GCF_000517525.1 Limulus polyphemus
CCAAAATCTCTGGCAATACCGAGTGATGCCATTCGGGCTCAGTAATGCTCCAGCAACATTTGAGAGGCTGATGGAACGAGTATTGGAAGGCCTACAATGAAGGATAGCCCTAGTGTACTTGGATGATGTCATTGTATTTGCAACAACTTTTGATGAGGAAATGTCCCAGCTGGAGGAAGTGCTCAAGCGTTTGAAAGCAGCAAACCTCAACCTCCATCCCAAGAAATGTCATTTGTTCCAGAAAGAGGTGCTTCACTTAGGCCACATTGTAAGTGAGAATGGTGTACAAACTTTTCCTGATAAGGTGAAAGCAGTGCATGACTG
>NW_013867048.1:0-324 GCF_000517525.1 Limulus polyphemus
ACTTGATGGTGAATATCATCCATCCTTTCAGATAACACTTTCACGAACTCTGACACATTTTCAGGCAACTCTTCGTAAGGTGGGCGTACTGTTAACAGATCCACTGGCAACCAAAGTTCCGGACCAAACATCAACTTTGCTGGAGTGTATCCAGTGGCTTCATGCTCTGCTGTCCTATAGACCATCAACAGTGGAGGGAGTAAGATATCCCAGTCATCTTGGCGACTATTATAAAACTTTGCCAATTCCTGTCCCAGTGTCCAGTTGTACTTTTTACCCTCCCATCAGACTGTGGGTGAAGTGGCGTTGTCCAGGTCTTCGTAT
>NW_013867049.1:0-324 GCF_000517525.1 Limulus polyphemus
GTTTTGGATATTATTATTATTATTATGGTCTATGACTTTATTGGTTAAATTAATTACTTCACCCAGTGGTTTCGGTTATTATTATTATTATGGTCTATAACTTTATTGGTTAGTTTAATTACTTCACGCAGTGGTTTCGGTTATTATTATTATTATGGTCTATGACTTTGTTGGTTAAATGAATTACTTCACCCAGTGGTTTTGGATATTATTATTATTATGGTCTATGACTTTATTGGTTAAATGAATTACTTCACCCAGTGATTTCGGTTATTATTATTATTATGGTCTATGACTTTGTTGGTTAAATGAATTACTTCACCC
>NW_013867050.1:0-324 GCF_000517525.1 Limulus polyphemus
GTGTACTAAAGTTGTCCATTATTTTATTAGTTCACATAACTCTCTAAAAGTGTAGTAAAGATTTCCATTATTTTATTAGTCCACACAACTCTCTAGATGTGTAGTAGAGATGCCCATTATTTTATTAGCCCACACAACTCTCTAGATGTGTAGTAAAGATGCCCATTATTTTATAAGCCCACATAACTCTCTAGATGTATAGTAGAGACGTCCATTATTTTAATAGCCCACATAACTCTCTAGAAGTGTAGTAAAGACGTCCTTTATTTTATTAGTCCACACAACTCTCTAGAAGTGTAGTAAAGATGTACATTATTTTATTAG
>NW_013867051.1:0-323 GCF_000517525.1 Limulus polyphemus
CGTTCTTCTTGTTTCTTTTCTTGTTCTTCTTCTTTCTTTTCTTTTTCCTCCAAAACTGATCTAATCTTTCTTGTTTATTTAGCTGTTCGAGCTGCCACTGTTGCAGGTTTTCTTGCAACTGCTGTTGTCTCTCTTCTTGTTTCTTTTACTGTTCTTGTATTGCTGCCATCAAATCTGCTAAGTTGTAGTTTGCCACCTTTCGTTTCCATCATCTTCTTCTTTTATTTTATTTTCCGTCCCACTCTCTGACACCAATTTGTTACGTCTGTGTTCGTTTGTTAATTTCCCGTCTCTGGTCGTTTGTTAATTTTCCATTTAATTTC
>NW_013867052.1:0-323 GCF_000517525.1 Limulus polyphemus
ACACCTATGTCTCCTGGATATACGGTAGGCTATATCTAATGTATTTTACTTATCACACACCTGTGTCTTCTGTATATACGGTAGGCTATATCTAATATATTTTACTTATCACACACCTATGTCTCCTGGATATACGGTAGGCTATATCTAATATATTTTACTTATCACACACCTATGTCTCCTGGATATACGGTAGGCTATATCTAATGTATTTTACTTATCACACACCTGTGTCTTCTGTACATACGGTAAGCTATATATAGTGTATGTTACTTATCACACACCTGTGTCTCCTGGATATACGGTAGGCTATATCTAATGTA
>NW_013867053.1:0-324 GCF_000517525.1 Limulus polyphemus
AGCGTTAATTACTGGGACGCGGTTGGTCCACATTAGAAAGAAACCCTGAAGAAAGAGAGGAAGTCACTAAAAATTTGCAAAAACGCTGCAGAAATAGAGGTAAGCATTATGCCTCAGGGGAAACTCTAAAAATCGTAAAGGGCAAGAAACAACATGTTTCATAATTAAAATTACATAATTAAAATAAAACTTCACGAAACCAACCAAAAACACAGAAGAAAGAAAAAGAAAACACGACGAAATAAAGAAATCAGTTTTTACAGTATCTGTTTGTTTGTTTTGAATTTCGCGCAAAGCTACACGAGAGCTATCTGCGCTAGCCGT
>NW_013867054.1:0-324 GCF_000517525.1 Limulus polyphemus
GTTTGTTACAAACAACGAAGGAGATAATCCTGAACTAATTCCAACTTATCAACATCCAAATGAAGTGTATGTTGCAAATAATGAAAGAGATAATCGTTAGCTAATTCCAAATTATCAACATCTAACTGAATTGTATGTTACAAACAATGAAAGGGTTAATCGTTAGGTAATTCCAACTTATCAACATCCAACTGAAGTATATGTTACAAACAACGAAAAAGATAATCCTTCGTTAATTCAAACTTTTCAACATCCAACTGATTTGTATGTTACAAACAATGAAAGAGATAATCTTTAACTACTTCCAACTTACCAACATCCAAC
>NW_013867055.1:0-324 GCF_000517525.1 Limulus polyphemus
TGGTAAAGCAAGGAATACAACTGTGAAGAAAGGACATACACTTCCAGTATATTTGATTGACCTCTATAAGAAGAGCATAGTCCATTTGTCATCATCACAGGCTCTTCAGGTAAAAGAACTTTTGGCAAATTATGCTGATGTCTTTTCGAAAGAAGATCATGACCTCGGCTGCACAAACCAGGTAGAGCACAGAATAAACACAGGCAATCATTGTCCAATAAAGATCCCTCCAAGGAGAATAGTTCCAGCAAAACGACAAGAGATAAAGAAGGTCATGTATGGTCTAATCAAGGAAAGGATAGTTGAAAAATCAGATAGTCCCTG
>NW_013867056.1:0-325 GCF_000517525.1 Limulus polyphemus
CTGTAATTTCTCTTCTTGTTTATTTTGTTGTTCAAGCTGCCACTGTTGCATGTTTCTTGCAACTGCTGTTGTTTCTCTTCTTGTTTCTTTTGCTGTTCTTGTATTGCTGCCATCAAATCTGCTAAACTGTAGTTTGATTTGCCGCTTCTCGTTTCCATCTTCTCTTTTTCTTCTTCTTTTTATCCCACTTCTGACACCAATTTGTTACATCTCCGTTTCGTTGATTAACTTTCCGTAACTTCGTTCCGACGAAATTTTAGCGAAACAAGTCCTTACTTAATAAAACTGGTTTATTCTTTCTGAATATAACTTTACCGATACACTT
>NW_013867057.1:0-922 GCF_000517525.1 Limulus polyphemus
CAGGATGAAGGAGGCCAGGGAACAGGCAGGGTGGGCAGTTGAGGTTCAGGGAGAGGCAGGTGCATGCTGGGAGGTCAGACCCTGTGAGGGCTTTGGGGGCGTCAGCTTGGGTAGGCTCCAGGCACTCTCACTCACATAGGATTCCAGAACACTGCTACAAGGCTCTGAGTGTTTGTCCCTCACATAGGATTACAGAACACTGATGCCATTGTCTGAATGTTTGTCCCCCACATCAATACGGGACTGTTGAGACTCAGTATTCTATAAAAATTTATTATATGGTACTGTTGAGACTCAGTATTGTATAAACATTTATTATATGGTGTCCCATATTATAAATGTCTATAGAATACTGAGTCTCAACAATCTCGTATCATAAATGTCTATAGAATACTGAGTCTCAACAGTCCCGTATTATAAATGTCTATAGAATACTGAGTCTCAACAGTTGTTGAGACTCAGTATTCTATAAACATTTATTATATGGTACTGTTGAGACTCAGTATTCTATAAACATTTATAATACGGGACTGTTCAGACTCAGTATTCTATAGACATTTATAATACGATTATAAATGTTCATAGAATACTGAGTCTCAACAGTACCATATTATAAATGTTTATAGAATACTGAGTCTCAACAGTCCCATATTATAAATGTCTATAGAATACTGAGTCTCAACAATCTCGTATTATAAATGTCTATAGAATACTGAGTTTCAACAGTCCCGTATTATAAATGTCTATAGAATACTGAGTCTCAACAGTACCATATAATAAATTTTTATAGAATACTGAGTCTCAACAGTCCGAGTCTCAACAGTCCCATAACATTAATAATATGGGAATGTTGAGACTCAGTATTCTATAAACATTTATTATATGGTACTGTTGAGACTCAGTATTCTATAGACATTTATAA
>NW_013867058.1:0-324 GCF_000517525.1 Limulus polyphemus
CCTTTCTGGACCAGTCTTTCCTGCTATGGCACCTCCCCTGTGTAGAAGTTTCCAGCATTGAGCACTCTTGTGCCCAGGTTTATTACAGTGCCAGCAAAGTCCCTCTAACTTCTCTGAAAGCTGACCTTTTCTGGCCTTGAATCCAGATGACTGTACCAACCTCGGTACCTCTGTGCTGGACTTAACGAAGGATTCAAATTCGAGAGCTCTGGCCATTGCATCCTGCATGGTAGAGGGGTGTGCTTGCTTCACTTGTATCTTAAGTTGTGGACTGTCCAAGGCATCTACGAACTGATCCCTCAGCAACAACTTGAGGAGATTGGG
>NW_013867059.1:0-323 GCF_000517525.1 Limulus polyphemus
ACCAGTGGATTTGAAGATTGGAAGGTCACTGGTAGCAGGTCATCAAGTTGTACCTATAACAGTGGCTAATTTCTCTAAAATGTGAACAGACACTTAAGGAAGGGGCATTGTTGGGTGTGTGCCAGGGAGTAGAGCCAGTCAATGTTAAAGCAAGGAATACAACTGTAAAGAAAGGACGTACACTTCCAGAATATTTGAGACCTCTATAAGAAGAGCATAGTTCATTTGGCATCATCACAGGCTCTTCAGGTAAAAGAACTTTTGGCAAATTATGCTGACGTATTTTCGAAAGGAGATCATGACCTTGGCTGCACAAACCTTGT
>NW_013867060.1:0-365 GCF_000517525.1 Limulus polyphemus
CCAAATGTTTCGGGTTGTTGTCAGTGTATATTTTGTACTAAATGTTTCAGGTTGTTGACAGTTTATATTTTGTACCAAATGTTTCAGGTTGTTGACAGTTTATATTTTGTACCAAATGTTTCAGGTTGCTGGCAGTCTATATTTTGTACAAATCGAACTAGTCATTTTTCTTATTCTTAATTTTTTAATTTCTCAAATTACCAATTGTTAACTGTATCAAATTGTTCACGGTGAAATATAGCATTAAAATATGTAATTAAGCAGTTCAATAAGATGTAATAATTACAGGATTAAAGAAAACAAAGACTGTTCTATGTTTCACAAGTATTTCATTTATTACTACCAAGTTTTGCCATCATGAGTTA
>NW_013867061.1:0-669 GCF_000517525.1 Limulus polyphemus
TATGTGTGTGTGTGTGTGTGTGTATATATGTATAAATACCATATTTTATGTAGTTCATGGGTAGGTTGACACTATATATATGAAAGCATATTTTGGATCAAAAATCGTATGATTTATGGTCTCGTGCTTGGAAAACACACACAGAAAATAAATTATGAAATTCCCGTATTTACTGATGGTTTATTATAAATCAAGTATTATGAAATTCCCGTATTTACTGATGGTTTATTATAAATCAAGCATTATGAAATTCCCGCCTTTACTGATGGTTTATTATAAATCAAGCATTATGAAATTCCCGCCTTTACTGATGGTTTATTATAGGCGGGAATTTCATAATGCTTGATTTATAGTAAACCAACCGTAAAGGCGGGAATTTCATGATGCTTGGTTTATAATAAACCATCAGTAAATACGGGAATTTCATAATGCTTGATCTATAATAAACCATCAGTAAAGGCGGGAATTTCATAATGCTTGATCTTTACTGATGGTTTATTATATTTCATAATGCTTGATTTATAATAAACCATCATTCATAATGCTTGATTTATAATAAACCATCAGTAAATACGGGATTTCCCGCCTTTACTGATGGTTTACTATAAATCAAGCATTATGAAATTCCCGTATTTACTGATGGTTTATTATAGATCAAGCATTATGAAA
>NW_013867062.1:0-324 GCF_000517525.1 Limulus polyphemus
CTTAGCTAGTTATATCAGTATTAAAACAATTAATTTACAGAGATATAATCCACGTCGCACACACATATTTACTGGTTTTGTTTTCTCTACTCCAATCAATCTCAAGTCGAATAATAAACGAAACGTTGAATAAAAAACATTTTTATATCCAGAAAACCAGACTGTTACCCGTAGTGATGTTTAATGTTTATTTTTAAACCTAGTTTTAACTTTTTCTTTACATGGTTTAATGTACCTCTGTTTTATTTGATATATAAAGTTAGCTTTGTTTTAACGACCACGTGGAAATATGTTGAACAATATGGCTGACTAAATACTTTCCCT
>NW_013867063.1:0-321 GCF_000517525.1 Limulus polyphemus
TGAGCAGCGTCCGGGTCGTCCCGGTCCATTGGAGAGGACAAAAAGGTTTGCCAAGAGGAGCATCGAAATGGATCCCAGATTAACTATTGACTGTAGAAGTGGCCAAATTTGGTGGGTTGAGCCCGAAATCTGTTCAACGAATTCTCCACAGATTGAGTTATCGTTGCAAAGCAGCTAGACGGAAGCCCTTATTAAGACCTGCCCACACAGTCAGACGAAAGAAGTGGGCAAGTGATATGATGACCAAGCCTCTGCACTTTTGGAAGACCGTATTGTTCTCAGACGAATAAAGATTCGCTCAATTTTTCGGACAGTGGAAGT
>NW_013867064.1:0-324 GCF_000517525.1 Limulus polyphemus
TTTGTATTAAAAACTTATAACTTGCTACAATCAGTTATAGCAAATGATGTCTGTATTAAAACTTATAACTTGCTACAATCAGTTATAACAAAGTATGTCTGTATTAAAAACTTCTAGCTTGCTACAATCTGTTATAACAAAGTATGTCTGTATTAAAAACTTATAACTTGCTACAATCAGTTATAACAAAACATGTCTGTATTAAAACTTCTAGCTTGCTACAATCAGTTATAACAAGGTATGTCTGTATTAAAAACTTATAACTTGCTACAATCAGTTATAACAAAGTATGTCTGTATTAAAAACTTCTAGCTTGCTACAATC
>NW_013867065.1:0-324 GCF_000517525.1 Limulus polyphemus
CCATGCCAGGCACAGGCAACTAATGAGTAGCACCCACTACAAACTCTTGGGTTACACTTTACCAACAAATATTTTTATTGACCATCATATTAAAATGCTTTAATAGCCGAAAGGGTGACGAGTTTCGATAATATAGAAGTTAAATCATTGTATTAGAGCGTCAAGATATTAATGCCGTTTTTTTTAGATGAAAAACACGAACAACTTATATATATATATATCAAAACAAAACATTTATTAAATGAAATAGTCTCCATTCTTATCGATGATGTTTTTCCTTCTTACAATCAGGTTGTTAATGCCCTGGTTAAAGAAATCATTTGG
>NW_013867066.1:0-443 GCF_000517525.1 Limulus polyphemus
CGAAATATTGTCCTGTGATTCTACACTGTAACAATCATGGTACAGTTCGTATATATGTTGGCACTACGTAACAATAGCATATAAAGGACTAAATTTGATAATGTAAAAAGCATACATTTCTTATATTATACAGCAGATACAATTTCACTTGAAATTGACTGATCCTGGAAAATCATATTTTTTAAATAAATTTTACGTTTTATATTATTTTCCTTAGGCGTTAAAAAGTATATTTTCACGTCATCTTTACTCATCCTTTCATACGTTTAATTTTATAATACTGAAATTTTTTAAAAATATCACCAGAGCGGTTAACACCGAATAATTACTACACGTTTTACAGTTGCAATTACATTGTATGATTATATGAATGCTCTATATTTATTATCGTATGTATATATATTTTTTGTGTATTTTAAAAGTATAAAGTACTAACCTTAATT
>NW_013867067.1:0-324 GCF_000517525.1 Limulus polyphemus
AACAACAGTAGATATTAACGACATTTAAACAGGTAGTAACATAGCAGTGTCAAAGACCAACATTAAACACCAGTAGATATTAACTATATTTAAACAGGTAGTAACATAGCAGTGTCAAAGACCAACATTAAACAACAGTAGATATTAACGGCATTTAAACAGGTAAAAACATACCAATGTCAAAGACCAACATTAAACAACAGTAGATATTAATGACATTCAAACTGGTAGTAACATACCAGTGTCAAAGACCAACATTAAACAACAGTAGATATTAACAACATTTAAACAGGTAGTAACTTACCAGTGTCAAAGAAAAACATT
>NW_013867068.1:0-322 GCF_000517525.1 Limulus polyphemus
CTTTGCTGGAGTGTATCCAGTGGTTTCATGCTCTGCTGTCCTATAGGCCATCAACAGTGGAGGGAGTAAGACATCCCAGTCATCTTGGCGACTATTACAAAACTTTGCCAATTCCTGTCCCAATGTCCAGTTGTACTTTTCTACCATCCCATCAGACTGTGGGTGAGGTGGCGTTGTCCTGGTCTTTCGGATGCCAAAAAACTTGCAGCATTCTTGGAACACAGCTGATTCAAAGTTACAGCCTTGATCTGAATGCAGTTCATATGGCATACCAAATCTGAAGAAGAAATCACAAATAGCCGAAGCTACAGTCGTAGCTTCA
>NW_013867069.1:0-457 GCF_000517525.1 Limulus polyphemus
TGTTCATCTTATTGACAGGACACATTATTGTTAAATCTTACACTGTCAGAAAGAAAACACACATTATTGTTAAATCTTGTGTTTTCTTACTGACGATAATGTGTACTATCAATAAGAAGACACAATATTCAATAGTACACAGTATTGTCAATAAGAAGACACAATATTTAAAAGAAAACACAAGGTTTAACAATACTGTGTACTGTCAATATAAAGACACAAGATTTAACGATACTGTGTAATTTCAATAAGAAGACACAAGATTTGTAATTTCAATAAGAAGACACAAGATTTAACGATAATGTGTCCACAAGATTTAACGATACTGTTGTCTTTATATTGACAGTACACAGTATTGTTAAACCTTGTGTTTTCTTTTAACAGTACCAAGATTTAACGATACTGTTGTCTTCTTATTGACAGTACACAGTATCGTTAAATTTTGATTCTTCTTATT
>NW_013867070.1:0-322 GCF_000517525.1 Limulus polyphemus
AGCTAATAAATGACTCTTTGACTTCTACTTTTCTTGTCTTAAAGTCAATGTCAACAAACCGAATCACTTGGGCCAATTGCTCACGATGGGCTAAATCAGGTGTGGAATCAAACAGAATACCATAGTATTTGTTTCTACGAATTGCTGATAAACAATAATTTCGCACATTTGAAGCCATGAGATTTATAAACTCATTTTGGATTTCAGGAGAAAGATAAGATGTTGATGTTTGCTTGTTTTTAACACGCTCTAAATGCTCTCTCATTACTGGATCATATTTTGCTAATAACTGCAAAAGTGACAGGAAATTTCCAAGTATTTC
>NW_013867071.1:0-590 GCF_000517525.1 Limulus polyphemus
TACATAAACTTACGAAGTTCAATTTTCAATAAACAATGACTTATTGTACACAGTTCTAAAAATGAGACTGATTAAAAGTCTCAAAAATACAATTAACTACTAAATAACTTACTGCACACAATAAACATAACGTATTTTCTAAACTTTCTTTTCAAAACATAAATATAAGTATTTTCTAAAGTTACAACTTTCAAGATCATATATGTATTTTTTAACGTTATTCCTTTCACAAACATACATAAAAGTATGTATTTTTCTAATATTACACCTTTCACAAACATATATAAATATATGTATTTTCTAACATTACTCTTTTCACCAACTACATAAATGCATGTATTTTTCTAACATTACTTCTTTTCTAAACATACATAAATGTATGTATTTTCTAGCATTACTCCTTTCACAAACATACATAAACGTATATATTTTTCTAATATTACTCCTTTCACAAACATACATAAATGTATGTATTTTTCTACATTACTCTTGTAACAGACATACATAAATGTATGTATTTTCTAAATATTACTCTTTTCACGAACATACAAAAATATATGTATTTTCTAACATTACACCTTTCACAAACA
>NW_013867072.1:0-324 GCF_000517525.1 Limulus polyphemus
TGTGGTTTGTAACTACTGTATTCCTCAGAAGTAGGGTATACCTGTGGTTTGTAATTTCTGTATTCCTCAAAACTATGGTATGCCTGTAGTTTGTAACTTCTGTATTCCTCAAAACCATGGTATATCTGTGGTTTGTAACTTCAAAACTATGGTATACCTGTGGTTTGTAACTTCTGTATCCCTCAAAAGTAGGGTATACCTGTGGTTTGTAACTTCTGTATTCCTCAAACTATGGTATACCTGTGGTTTGTAATTTCTGTATTCCTCAAACTATGGTATATCTGTGGTTTGTAACTTCTGTATTCCTCAAAAGTAAGGTATACC
>NW_013867073.1:0-322 GCF_000517525.1 Limulus polyphemus
CTTGTAACTTGAACTTGTTGATATTGCTTTATATATATATACATGAAAACATGCTAGTAACTTAAACTTGTTGACATTCGTTTTTATATATATACATGAAAACATGCTTGTAACTTGAGTTTGTTGATATTGCTTTATATATATACATGAAAACATGCTTGTAACTTGAACTTGTTGATATTGCTTTATATATATATATACATGAAAACATGTTTGTAACTTAAACTTGTTGATATTGCTTTATATATATACATGAAGACATGTTTGTAACTTAAATCTTGTTGACATTCGTTTATATATATATATATATACATGAAAACAT
>NW_013867074.1:0-443 GCF_000517525.1 Limulus polyphemus
ATTAAAGATGTGTTTAAATCTTGTGATGGAAACCTCTTCAACCAGCATTGTAAAAGCTTTGTGCCCCCAGTATTGTTAAAGACTTGTTTAAATCTTACGATAGAAACCTCTTCAACCAGCATTGTAAAAACTTTGTGCCCCAGTATTGTTAAAGACTTGTTTAAATCTTGTGATGGAAACCTCTTCAACCAGCATTGTAAAAGCTTTGTGCCTCCACTATTATTAAAGATGTGTTTAAATCTTGTGATGGAAACCTCTTCAACCAGCATTGTAAAAGCTTTGTGCCTCCAGTATTGTTAAAGGCTTGTTTAAATCTTGTGATGGAAACCTCTTCAACCAGCATTGTAAAAGCTTTGTGCCTCCAGTATTGTTAAAGATTTGTTTAAATCTTGTGATGGAAACCTCTTCAACCAGCATTGTAAAAGCTTTGTGCCTCCAGTATT
>NW_013867075.1:0-324 GCF_000517525.1 Limulus polyphemus
GTCTCGTTTGTAATGATGTGATCTAGTGCATGTTGGTGTGGTCTCGTTTGTAATGATGTGATTTAGTGCGTGTTGGTGTGGTCTCGTTTGTAATGATGTGATCTAGTGCGTGTTGGTGTGGTCTCGTTTGTAATGATGTGATTTAGTGCATGTTGGTGTGGTCTCGTTTGTAATGATGTGATTTAGTGCGTGTTGGTGTGGTCTCGTTTGTAATGACGTGATTTAGTGCGTGTTGGTGTGGTCTCGTTTGTAATGACGTGATCTAGTGCGTGTTGGTGTGGTCTCGTTTGTAATGACGTGATCTAGTGCGTGTTGGTGTGGTCT
>NW_013867076.1:0-342 GCF_000517525.1 Limulus polyphemus
ATGTTTGGTTTAGACAGCTTTCCTTCACCTCTCAACAGGTAGGTCAATCAAAAATAAATGTTTGGTTTAGACAGCTCTCCTACACCTCTCAACAGGTAGGTCAGTCAAAGATTAATGTTTGATTTAGACAGCTCTCCTATACCTCTCAACAGGTAGGTCAATCAAAGATAAATGTTTGGTTTAGACAGCTCTCCTACACCTCTCAACAGGTAGGTCAATCAAAAATAAATGTTTGGTTTAGACAGCTCTCCTACACCTCTCAACAGGTAGGTCAGTCAAAAATAAATGTTTGGTTTAGACAGCTCTCCTTCACCTCTCAACAGGTAGGTCAATCAAAAATAA
>NW_013867077.1:0-324 GCF_000517525.1 Limulus polyphemus
TTTCGTGGAGTTGTTGTACCAAATAAAGCTAAAGATGCGTATGGTGGTTACAAATTCGGTAACTAGAGTTACACCTAGGTGTTTATGGAGTAGTTGTACCAAATAACGCAAAAGATGCCTATGGTGGTTACAAATTCGGTAACTAGAGTTACACCTAGGTGTTTATGGAGTAGTTTTACCAAGTAAGACTAAAGATGAGTATGGTGGTTATAAATTCGGTAACTAGAGTTACACCTAAGTATTCGTGGAGTTGTTGTACCAAATAACGCTAAAGCTGCGTATGGTGGTTACAAATTCGGTATCTAGAGTTAAACCTAGGTGTTT
>NW_013867078.1:0-324 GCF_000517525.1 Limulus polyphemus
CAAAGATAGGACCTATAGACCCTGATACGAGTAATGTAACTATGATAGTAAATACAGAACCTTCAGACCCTGATACGAGTAATGTAACTATGATAGTAAATACAGAACCTTCAGTCCCTGATTCGGGTAATGTAATTATGATAGTAAATACAGGACCTTCAGACCCTGATATGGGTAATGTAATTATGATAGTAAATACAGGACCTTCAGACCCCGGTAAAGATAAGGTAATTATGATAGTAAATTAAAGACCTTCATACCCTGATATGGGTAATGTAATTATGATAGTAAATACAGGACCTTCAGACCCAGATACGGGTAATA
>NW_013867079.1:0-324 GCF_000517525.1 Limulus polyphemus
AGGAAGATAGTGGAGTGACAGTGTGTCTATGACAGCTTAAACTGTAGGAAGATAGTGGAGTGACAGAGTGTCTATGACAGTTTAAACTGTAAGAAGATAGTGGAGTGACAGAGTGTCTATGACAGTTTAAACTGTAGGAAGATAGTGGAGTGACAGTGTGTCTATGAAAGTTTAAACTGTAGGAAGATAGTGGAGTGACAGTGTGTCTATGACAGTTTAAACTGTAGGAATATAGTGGAGTGACAGAGTGTCTATGACAGTTTAAATTGTAGGAAGATAGTGGAGTGACAGTGTGTCTATGACAATTTATTAGGATTCTCTTTA
>NW_013867080.1:0-323 GCF_000517525.1 Limulus polyphemus
ATTTTTTTTCTATCCCACTCTCTGACACCAATTTGTTACGTCCCCGTTGGTTATTTGATTTTCCGTAACTTCGTTCCGACGAAACTTTAGCGACACAAGTCCTTACTTAATAAAACTGGTTTATTTATTCCGAATACAACTTTACGATACACTTATTTTCAACAGTCGTCCTAAAACAAACTATAATAACGACGTTAACTTCAACAATACGTCTCTCTCTGACTGCAGTTCAATTACTCATTACCTACACACACACTATTATCCCGTCACGTTGTCACCCTCTTTTATATACCAGCCTACCCTATATCTAGTAAATGCTAGAT
>NW_013867081.1:0-324 GCF_000517525.1 Limulus polyphemus
CTTCGGCTGTTAGTGACTTCTTCTTCAGATTTGGTATGCCATATGAAGTGCATTCAGATCAAGGCCGTAAGACTGAGTCCGAATGACCAGGACAACGCCACTTCACCCAAAGTCTGATGGGATGGTAGAAAAGTACAACTGGACACTAGGACAGGAATTGGCAAAGTTTTGTAATAACCGTCAAGATGACTGGGATGTCTTACTCCCTCCACTGTTGATGGCCTATAGGACAGCAGAGCATGAAACCACTGGATACACTTCAGCAAAGTTGATGTTTGGTCGGGAACTTCGGTTGCCAGTGGATCTGTTAACAGGACGCCCACG
>NW_013867082.1:0-406 GCF_000517525.1 Limulus polyphemus
AAATCTTGAATGTTCTGTTGGTGATTATTCGGTTAAATGTGATAAACGTCAATTTTGTTTTTGTTTCTAATTTTTGTGTATGTTGTTTTGGGGGGAGAGGCAAGGGGAGAACCCGGCCCCGGCCAAAGCTTAGTGACCGGGTACCCGGACCCGGTATTCGGCCAGATTTTACTACCCGTACATCCCTAGTTGTTTCCAATAATTTTCACACTCCTAATTACAGAACCATTGTCAAACTCTGGAATCGTTTTCAGCCAATCTGATCGTTTCTAAATGTTTGTTTATTGAATTTCGAGCAAAGCTACTCGAGGGCTGTAGTTTTAATGTGTGTTGTTTTCTTATAGCAAAGCCACATCGGGCTATCTGCTGTGTCCACCGAGGGGAATCGAACCCTGATTTTAGCGTT
>NW_013867083.1:0-323 GCF_000517525.1 Limulus polyphemus
AATGGTATTTTAGTCTTCTTTCCACTAGGTTTTGTTGACATTGATATGGGTCGTTCTAGTCATTTTTCCACTAGATTTTGTTGCCTTTGAAAACATGTTTTTAGTTTTCTTCCACTCGATTTTGTCGACTTTCATAACTGACTTTTTATACCTTCTTAGACTAGATATTTTCGACTTTGATAGCTGTATTTTTATTCTTTCTTACACTATATTTTAATGACTTTCATAAGGTATTTTCATCCTTCTTAAACTGTATTTTGTCGACTGTGATAACGGTCTTTTAGTTCTCCTTCCACTAAATTTTGTTGACATTGATATGGGTC
>NW_013867084.1:0-449 GCF_000517525.1 Limulus polyphemus
AAGGTTTTTCGTTTTGTACCAGTACTTCGTTCCTTTTGGACGAACTCTTCCTCGAATTTTGTTATGAACGTTCGTTGCGTACTTGCGTATTTACATGCAAAATTCTAGTTTTGTATTATCATTTCTGCGACTTTTCTGGTCCATTTTGTTACTACTCTATTGGCTTTCTGAAAGAGTATGTGTACTGCAGTGAAGCTTTTTGATATTTTTCTGTTATAGATGTCTTGCTATCAGAGGGTTCTACATTGACGGATCTTAACAAAATTTGATTTGTATATTCACTAGTTCGTTCCACAGTATCATGCGAAGTTTCACCTTTTTAATCTTAACAAAATTTGATTTGTATATTCACTAGTTCGTTCCACAGTATCATGGGAAGTTTCACCTTCCTACTATGCGTTTAAAAGGAGTTATAGCAGGTTTTGCGTTCTGTACCAGTACTTCGTTCC
>NW_013867085.1:0-325 GCF_000517525.1 Limulus polyphemus
ACACTGGTATGTTACTACCTGTTTAAATGTTGTTAATATCTACTGTTGTTTAATGTTGATCTTTGACACTGGTATGTTACTACCTGTTTAAATGTCGTTAATATCTACTGTTGTTTAATGTTGATCTTTGACACTGGTATGTTACTACCTGTTTAATTGTCGTTAATATCTACTGTTGTTTAATGTTTTTCTTTGACACTGGTATGTTACTATCTGTTTAAATGTCGTTAATATCTACTGTTGTTTAATGTTTTCTTTGAAACTGGTATAATACTACCTTTTAAATGTCGTTAATATCTACTGTTGTTTAATGTTTTTCTTTGAC
>NW_013867086.1:0-323 GCF_000517525.1 Limulus polyphemus
TCAGATTACGAGTCGAGTACCTTAACCACTTGGCCATGCCGGGCTTAACTAATTGTGTGTTTGTAATTCATTGATCTCGAGACTATCGAAAATTGTGTTTGCAATCCATTGATGTCAAGGCTATGAAAATTTCTAGAAGGCCTAAAACATATAAATAGCTGTAACCAGATGAGTGACAGAGAGTAAAAGTAAAGTCCTGTGAAAAAGAAGTTTGGTCAGAGAAAAGTTAGTAAATGTAAAGTTAACTGTCATTGGAGGGAATGGCCTAACAGTTGATATTGTTGCGTCAGCGAGGTCACGTGACTAGTGTCACGCCACTCCTT
>NW_013867087.1:0-324 GCF_000517525.1 Limulus polyphemus
CATATTTACATGTGGTATACGTGTGACCATCTTGGTACTGATATAGAGGTGGTATATTCACATGTGGTATACATGTGACAATCTTAGTACTGATTTAGACGTGGTATATTTACATGTGACAATCTTGGTACTGATATAGAGGTGATATATTTACATGTGACAATCTTGGTACTGATTTAGACGTGGTATATTTATATGTGGTATAACCATTCCTGTGAAAGATTTGGTCAACTGAAATGTGTTTTTTAATCTCCAACTTCTTACATACAGCTCTAGTTAAACAAGTTGAAACACACAACACATCTGTTGTCCTTTGATGAAACC
>NW_013867088.1:0-325 GCF_000517525.1 Limulus polyphemus
TCCAGTGGAAGAAAACTAATAACACGTTTACAAAGTACAAAAATATACTAGTTAGAAAACTTAAGAAAAGGACCCTTATCAATGTCAATAAAATCTGGAGGAAGGAAGACCAAAAGTCCGTTATAACAATCGACCAAATATAGTTGAAAACTGATTAAAACGACCCATATCAATGTCAACAAAATCTAGTGGAAGGAAAACTAAAAGACCTTTATAACAGTCGACAAAATGTAGTTTAAGAAGGATTAAAAATACCGTTATGAAAATCATTAAAATATAGTGTAAGAAAGACTAAAAATACCGCTATCAAAGTCGAAAATATCTA
>NW_013867089.1:0-522 GCF_000517525.1 Limulus polyphemus
GTGAAGCTCATGTTGGATAGGACACATTTAGAAAAACAGAACAGAGCCGCTTAGATAATATATCTTATTGTATGATAAAACAACTCTATAAAAACGGAATACAAGCCACTTGAATATAAATAATCGAATCTAACAATATAAATTTAACAAAAACAGAAAACGAATAACTTGACTGAATTATTAAATCCAATAGGTGATAAGATACATTTAGATAAGTAGGCATAAATTACTGGCCCAGATAGTAGAACACGTGTAAGTTTTAACAACTATTGCACACAGGCACATTGTAGTGGCCCAGATAGTAGAACACGTGTAACTTTTAACGTGTGCAATAGTTAGGCACATTGTACTGGCCCAGATAGTAGAACACGTGTAAGTTTTAACAACTATTGTACACAGGCACATTGTAGTGGCCCAGATAGTAGAACAGTTGTAACTTTTAACAACTATTGCACACGGGCACATTGTAGTGGCCCAGATAGTAGAACACTTGTAACTTTTAACAACTATTGCACACGGGCA
>NW_013867090.1:0-324 GCF_000517525.1 Limulus polyphemus
CTAGGTTTAGGACGAGAGTCCGTGCTAAAGGGGAAAGCCTACAAGAGCTGGCACAGGACTTGGAAAGCATGGTACACAAGGCCTACCCAACTGCACCACCCGATCTCCTCAAGTTGTTGCTGAGCGATCAGTTCATAGATGCCTTGGACAGTCCACAACTTAAGATACAAGTGCAGCAAGCACACCCCTCTACCATGCAGGATGCAATGGCCAGAGCGCTCGAATTTGAATCCTATGTTAAGTCCAGCACAGAGGTACCAAGGTTGGTACAGTCATCTGGATTCAAGGCCAGAAAAGGCCAGCTTTCAGAGAAGTTTGTGGGAA
>NW_013867091.1:0-324 GCF_000517525.1 Limulus polyphemus
GTTCGTAACCAACTAACACATCCACTGACTATGTACGTTACCAACTAACTCATCCATAGAATAAGTACGTCACTAACTGACACATCCACAGAATATGTAAGTTACCAACTAACTCATCCACAAAATATGTATACTAACTGACACATCCACTGACTATGTACGTTACCAACTAACTCATCCATAGAATATGTTCGTAACCAACTAACACATCCACTGACTATGTACGTCACTAACTGACACATCCACAAAATATGTATACTAACTGACACATCCACTGACTATGTATGTTACTAACTCATCCACAAAATATGTAAGCTACTAATT
>NW_013867092.1:0-323 GCF_000517525.1 Limulus polyphemus
CTACTGTACATCCCATGCAGTTTTTCCAAAAGCAAGTTTTCTAAGGCTTATAAAAAAAGTACTGTTGACTAATACTAAATACAACCTCTACATAAAATGGCAGTTACTATAATAAGCGCCACTCACATTCATATTGTAAAATCCAGAGAACAACGTTTTGTCAAGTACTTTGCTTATCATCCTATGATTTGTCGTAGATACAGCATGACTTAAGCTACTATGGAAAAATAATAAAATTCGCATACATCCCATGCTAGTTTTTACAGAAGCAAGTTTTCTAAGGCTTATAAAAAAGTACTATTGACCAATACTAAATACAACCT
>NW_013867093.1:0-323 GCF_000517525.1 Limulus polyphemus
CTAGACTGTTACCTAGAAGTAACATTGTTTAGTTCTAGAACCAACAGAAATAATGTCATGGTTTATCTAGACTGTTACCTAGAAGTAACATTGTTTAGTTGTAGAATCAAAAGAAATAATTCCATTGTTTATCTAGACTGTTACCTAGAAGTAACATTGTTTAGTTCTAGAACCAACAGAAATAATGTCATGGTTTATCTAGACTGTTACCTAGAAGTAACATTGTTTAGTTGTAGAATACAAAAGAAATAATTCCATTGTTTGTCTAGACTGTTACCTAGAAGTAACATTGTTTAGTTGTAGAACCAACAGAAATAATGTCT
>NW_013867094.1:0-324 GCF_000517525.1 Limulus polyphemus
ATTCTTTCTCAATACAACTTTGCAATACACTTAATTTCCACAATCACTTTAACTAAAACACACGCTATAATTCACAACGATTCACGCACTTTACTTATGGTCACTACCGTGCTTGACTCAATTGTCCATCTTTATCTCTGCCTGTCTGCAAATATCTATGCCGTCACTTCTTGCTGGTCTTATATATACAAAATAGAGGGCGCCTGGCAAACACTCGATCCTTCAGAAACCTTCTAGATACTCATTACGTGTTACCAGCGTCACGTGACTTCCGCTGTTGCAACACTGCCCCTTCCTCAGTATTGTTCGTCCCGAATAATAGGC
>NW_013867095.1:0-324 GCF_000517525.1 Limulus polyphemus
AAACGGAGACGTAACAATAATAAAGAACAAGTTTCTGGGCCTAAATAGATTAATTTTTTATTCATAAAATGTTTTTTGTTTTTGATTATACTGATTTTACGCTACTGGAGTAGAGTAGTACGAAACCGCAGTTAATTTCTATACTGTGAATATTGTTGCGTCAGCGGATGTCACGTGACTAGAATCACGCCACGTCCTTCTCGAACATTCATGTCCCTTCCTTAAATCTCGGGATCCTTCTAGATATAGTGTAGTCTTGTATATATAAGCCAGTAAGAACTGAGGCGAAGAAGGTATTGAGTAATTGAACTGCGCACAGAGAGA
>NW_013867096.1:0-319 GCF_000517525.1 Limulus polyphemus
ATATTCGGAAAGAATAAATCAGTTTTATTAAGTAAGGACTTGTGTCGCTAAAGTTTCGTCGGAACGAAGTTACGAAAAGTTAATTAACAAACGGAGACGTAACAATATAATAGCAGAGCATTATCACAAAGCGTAACAGAATATTATCACAAAACATAACATAGTATTACCACAAAACATAACAGGGTATTATCATATAACGTAACATAGTATTATCATAGAAAGTAACATATTATTATCATATAACTTAATTCATGATGTTAGAAAAACGCGTAGGTTCAAGAAGTCTTGATAAAAATGAACAAAAACCCTATAACCC
>NW_013867097.1:0-882 GCF_000517525.1 Limulus polyphemus
GAGAATAAAATTTGAACTAGATGCAAAATAGACAGTTCTCTGTACAAAATACAATGTAAAGTAATACATTATTTTGACAGGACACATTATTGTTAAATCTTGTGTTTTCTTACTGACAGTACAACAGTATTGTTAAATCTTGTGTCTTCTTATTGACAGTACACAGTATAGTTAAATCTTGTGTCTTCTTATTGATAGTACACAGTATCGTTAAATCGTGTGTCTTATAATTGAAAGTACACAGTATCGTTAAATCTTGTGTCTTCTTATTGACAGTACACAGTATCGTTAAATCTTGTGTCTTTTATAGATAGTACACAGTATTGCTAAATCGTGTGTCTTCTTATTGAGAGTACACAGTATTGTTAAATCTTGTGTCGTGTCTTCTTATTGACAGTACACAGTATCGTTAAATCTTGTGTCTTCTTATTGACAGTACACAGTATCGTTAAATCTTGTGTCTTCTTAAATACTATGTACTGTCAATAAGAAGTCACAATATTCAACGATAATGTGTATTGTCAGTAAGAAAACATAAGATTTAACAATAATATGTCCTGTCAATAAGAAGACACAAGATTTAACTATACTGTGTACTGTCAAAAAGAAGACACAAGATTTAACGATATCGTTAAATCTTGTGTCTTCTTATTGACAGTACAGAGTATCGTTAAATCTTGTGCTTTTTTGACAGTACACAGTATCGAGTAAGAAAACACAATATCTAACAATAATGTGTCCTGTCAATAAGAAGACACAAGATTTAAGTCTTCTTATTGACAGTACACAGTATCGTTAAATCTTGTGTCTTCTTATTGACAGTACACAGTATCGTTAAATCTTGTGTCTTCTTATTGACAGTACACAGTATCGTAAAATGTT
>NW_013867098.1:0-325 GCF_000517525.1 Limulus polyphemus
CTTCTTATTGACAGTGCACAGTATCGTTAAATATTGTGTCTTTTTATTGACAGTACACAGTATCGTTAAATCTTGTGTCTTCTTATTGACAGTACACAGTATTGCTAAATCTTGTGTTTTCTTACTGACAGTACACATTATCGTTGAATATTGTGTCTTCTTGTTGACAGTTCACAGTATTGTTAAATCGTGTGTCCTCTTATTGACAGTACACAGTTTTGTTAAATCTTGTGTCTTCTTATTGGGAGTACACAGTATAGTTAAATCTTGTGTCTTCTTATTGACAGTACACAGTATCGTTAAATCTTGTGTCTTCTTATTGAGA
>NW_013867099.1:0-324 GCF_000517525.1 Limulus polyphemus
CACTTGCCCACTTCTTTCGTTGGCAGGTCTTAATAAAGGCTTCCATCTAGCTGCTCTGCAACGATAACCCAATCTGTGGAGAATCCATTGAACAGATTTCGGGCTCATCCCACCAACTTTGGCCACTTCTGCAGTCGTTAATCTGGGATCCATTTTGATGCTCCTCTTGACAGCCCTTTTTGTCCTCTCCGATGGACCAGGACGACCCGGATGCTGCTCAGTTGTTTTCTTGCCGTGTTTACTGAACTGCACGATAATTCTGTTGACTGTCGAAAGCGGGATTCCCAAATTCTGCGAAATTTGCCGCTGACTTATTCCACCATC
>NW_013867100.1:0-323 GCF_000517525.1 Limulus polyphemus
CCAACCAGCCACTATCTATCTATAGTAAAAGACATATCAGCCACTATCTATTAATAATAAAAGACATACCAGTCACTATTGATCTATAATAAAAGACCTACCAGCCACTATTCATCCATCATTAAAGACCTACCAGTCACTATCCATCTATAATAAAAGACCTACAAGCCACTATCCATCTATAATAAAACACCTACCGGTAACTATCCATCTATAATAAAAGACCTACCAGCCACTATCCATATATAATTAAAGACCTACTAGTCACTATGCATCTGTATTAAAAGACCTGTCAGCTACTATCCATCTATCATAAAAGACCT
>NW_013867101.1:0-322 GCF_000517525.1 Limulus polyphemus
GAACAACAAGATTTGTTATGGTTAACACCTAACGATATCAAACAGCAGAAGAACTATTTTAATTGTATTTGTAATACAATATTGCGAAATACCTTTTCTGATTTTGTATCTATAAATTCTTTTAGAAGTGTATAGAAAATTTGAATATTTAGAAAATGAACGAGACTATTTATCGTTACAAACAATTGTGTGTTTTACGTGATAGTACACTACTTTGATTTTGCTAATTTCCACTCACACATGTTGTGTTCTCTTTAGTTAATTATCGTTTAAGAATGTTTCCAGCGTCTATATCTTTGTTGGTGCATTTGAAAGTCGTTTT
>NW_013867102.1:0-393 GCF_000517525.1 Limulus polyphemus
TTATACTTATCTTTCCTGGTTTGAGTTATGATCTAGAGAAAATTTGATCATTCTAGCTTCTAGTGGATAGAGCTACGATCATGCAGGAGATTATTATTATTAACTTGTAGTTGATGAGGCTACTATCACTTAGAAGATTGTTGCTATTAAGTTGTAATAGAAAGATATGACCTCAAGGCTAATGTAGTTTTACTTGTAGTGAATGGAGCAATAATATTGTATCTTGTTCCTATATAATCTGTTAGTGGATAGGTATGATCTTCAGGCTAATATTTTAAACTTGCAATGAATGAAGCTATAATGTGGTAGATTGTTCTTATTGAATTATGGTGGAAAGGTATGACATTGAGGTTAAGTCAACCCATAGTGGATGAAGCTTCACTGTGGTAGATT
>NW_013867103.1:0-604 GCF_000517525.1 Limulus polyphemus
ATGTAACTGTTATAATGAGGACATTTTTCAGTTTATTTATATACTGGGGGGAATGTGGAAGGAATAAGATTTAGATTATATAGTTGGTAAGCAATTTAAAACTACATCTCACTTTTCATATTAATTGACTAATTTTCTACTTTAAATAGCTGTGTGTTTGTGTATTGTTAGTTATCATGGATAATTCATGCAAATGCTTCACTATAAATTCTGCTTTACTTACCAAAAATCCAACATACATTTCATGGATTGTCTTTTCATCATAATGTGTGTACCTCTTTAAGAACTTCATATCTTGACTTGTTACTTCCACTTTTTTGCTTCCTGTACAACCCATATCATCTACTTCTGAACATAACAAAGTTTAATGGGTCATCTGTGCTCTTCTCACCACAGGTATGGAAACCTGGTTTCTAGCATATGTAATTAAGCTGTGTATTGCTGTGTTTCTGTGCTCTCTCACCACAGGTATCGAAACCTGGTTTCTAGCATATGTAATTAAGCACAAAGCAACACAATGGGTTATCTGTGCTCTTCTTACCACAGGTATTGGCAACACAATGGGTCATTTTGTGCTTAATTACATATGCTAGAAACCAGGTTT
>NW_013867104.1:0-324 GCF_000517525.1 Limulus polyphemus
GGTTACGTACATTTTCCTTCGTGAAGGTTTCTCATCTGGCAATGTGTCTCAATGGCCTCTACTTATCTCAATTGGAAATGGTGACATAACAAAGCCATCAGCACATTTTTTTTGTATCGAACTTCCACTCAATGTCTTTTGCATTCTGGAAATGTCATGACAAAGGTTTAAGCTGGACATCATCTCCCTCTTACCAGTGTATTCTTGCTAATCGAAATATGCCAATAAAATGTGTAACAAAGACGTAAAGAAATATACGCTGTTACATTGTATTGTATTGAGAATCCTGGAAAAGGGGAAATATAATGTACACATCTTTTGCTG
>NW_013867105.1:0-322 GCF_000517525.1 Limulus polyphemus
TAACAAGACACAAGATTTAACAATACTTTGTACTGTCAATAAGAAGACACAAGATTTAACAATAATCTGTACTATCAATAACAAGACACACGATTTAACAATACTGTGTACTGTCAATAAGAAGACACAAGATTTAACAATACAGTGTACTGTCAATAAGAAGACACACGATTTAACAATACTGTGTACTGTCAATAAGAAGACACAAGATTTAACGATACTGTGTACTGTCAATAAGAAGACACAAGACTTAACGATACTGTGTACTGTCAAATAAGAAGACACAAGATTTAACAATACAGTGTACTGTCAATAAGAAGAC
>NW_013867106.1:0-324 GCF_000517525.1 Limulus polyphemus
GACAAAAAAGTCATAAAGTAGACACAGTAGATATATCAATGTGGCTCTAAAACAAATAGATCGTAAAGTAGAAAAGTAGATTTCTCAATGTGGCTCTAAAACAAATAAATCATAAAGTAGACACAGTAGATATCTCAATGTGGCTTTAAGACTTATAAATCATAAAATAGACAGTGTATATATCTCAATGTGGCTTTAAAACAAATTGATCGTATAGTAGACATTGTTGATATCTCAATGTGGCTTTAAAACAAATTGATCGTATAGTAGACATTGTTGATATCTCAATGTTGCTCTAAAACAAATAGATCGTAAAGTAGAAAT
>NW_013867107.1:0-324 GCF_000517525.1 Limulus polyphemus
AGTCATAGAAATACCATTTGAGATATAATCGCAAGAGGACACACTGTTACTGAAGTCCAGGGGTTACTACAAGCTATTGAAGTTTTGTGAAGTTAAAATTAGAAACATATGTCGTCACTTTTTATGTAGTCTATGTATCTTAGTGTCCGTGTATACAAATATAATCATATACCACCCTGTTTATGCAGTTTATGTATTTTAGTGTCCGTTTGTGTATGAAAATATAATTTTATACACCTCTGTTTTATGTATGATATAAGATAGCAAATTATACTTTTATTTTGTTATGGTTTTGTTTACAGTTCATTTAGTATTTATTATATC
>NW_013867108.1:0-324 GCF_000517525.1 Limulus polyphemus
TAACAACCAACTCATACTTCAGTCTTGTATCCAGTTGTACAGTGAGAAGAACAACTACCCTGTACTTCAGTCATGTATCCGGTTGTACAGTGAGAAGAACAAACTCTCCATACTTCAGTCTTGTATCCGGTTGTATAGTGAGAATAACAACCAACTCATACTTCAGTCTTGTATCCAGTTGTACAGTGAGAAGAACAACTACCCTGTACTTCAGTCATCTATCCGGTTGTACAGTGAGAATAACAAACACTCCATACTTCAGTCTTGTATCCGGTTGTACAGTGAGAATAACAACCAACTCATACTTCAGTCTTGTATCCAGTT
>NW_013867109.1:0-324 GCF_000517525.1 Limulus polyphemus
TATATCTATACTTCACTACATCATACCTTAACATATCTATACTTCACTACATCATACTTTGATATATCTGTACTTCACTACATCATATTTTAACATATCTACACTTCACTACATCATACTTTAATATATCTACACTTCACTACATCATACTTTAATATATCTACACTTCACTACATCATTCTTTAATACATCTACACTTCACTACATCATACTTTAATATATCTACACTTCACTACAACATACTTTAATACATCTACACTTCACTATATCATACTTTAATATATCTACACTTCACTACATCATACTTTAATATATCCACACTTC
>NW_013867110.1:0-326 GCF_000517525.1 Limulus polyphemus
TAACGTTGCGTTGAAATTACTACGTGGAATACGAAGACCAACGAGCCTTCCTTATCATTAGGGTTAAGTTCAATAAAAACATACCTGTCTTAATTAAGTGAACTTACAAAATACAAAGACCAACGAGCCTTCCTTATCATTAGGGTTAAGTTCAATAAAACATACCTGTCTTAATTAAGTAAACTTACAAAATACAAAGACCAACGACCAAATATATTCTACCTTTTAAGACCCCAATAGATCATAAAGAAAATATGTTCTACCTTTTAAGACCCCAATATATCATAAAGAAAATATGTTCTACCTTTTAAGACCCCAATACATAC
>NW_013867111.1:0-324 GCF_000517525.1 Limulus polyphemus
TATCTTCTTATTGATAGTACATAGTATTGTTAAATCTTGTTTTTTTATTGATAGTACATAGTATTGTTAAATCTTATGTCTTATTATTTACAGTAAACAGTATTGTTAAATCTTGTGTCTTCTTATTGATAGTACAGAGTATTGTTAAATCTTGTTTTCTTATTGACAGTACACAGTATTGTTAAATCTTTATGTCTTTTTATTGACAATAGACAGTATCGTTAAATCTTGTCTTCTTACTGATGGTACATAGTATTGCTAAATCTTGTGTCTTCTTATTGAAAGTACACAGTATTGTTAAATCTTGTGTCTTCTCATTGACAG
>NW_013867112.1:0-362 GCF_000517525.1 Limulus polyphemus
GTATATACGATAAACTAATTTAACAGATCAAACATGTATAAATGAAATTTTTGAAAAGTTGTTACTAATATAATTTTGATCTATATATTCTTATATAAATTCAGAGTCAGATACGGATAAATTATTTAAAGCTTCTTCCTTGACAATGGTTAGACATCCTTGAAAACGGGAAAACAACTAACATTAAATTTATATGTAAAACTTCATAGAAGGTATACAAGCAAATACAATATCACGCTATCCATACTTAAAGATATTGAAAAGCTTATAAAGTGTCAGACAAAAGTAGAGGGGATTTGTAGCACGGGTGAAAACGAACAGAATGGAATAAAAAAATAATTAATTAAACACAATACCATCCG
>NW_013867113.1:0-324 GCF_000517525.1 Limulus polyphemus
GTTTGTTATAGCGCGACTGTGAAATTAAGTGTATTGCATAGTTGTATTCAGAAAGAATAAACCAGTTTTATTTGAGAAAGGACTTGTATCGCTAAAGTTTCTTCGGAAAGAAATTTTACGGAAAATTAACTAACGAACAGAGGCGTAACAATACTATTAGAAGATGGAACATAAAATCAAAATTAAATATTTATTATTATAGTCGTATAATACAACATGTAACCTAAAATGAATGTCACGGTTTGTAGTTTCGTGGTATCCTGAGTCGTACTAGTTTATCTAAGAGTAAGCCACCAGGTTCCATAGAATAACATTAACTGCCAG
>NW_013867114.1:0-323 GCF_000517525.1 Limulus polyphemus
CACCACCAGTTTATCACTTTGTGCTTTATTTCACGTGTTAGTGTCACCACCAGTTTATCACTTTGTGCTTTATTTCACGTGTTAGTGTTACCACCAGTTTACTATTTTGTGATTTATTCCACGTGTTAGTGTTACTACCACTTTAACACTTTGTGGTTTATTTCACGTGTTAGTGTTACTACCACTTTACTACTTTGTGGTTTATTTCACGTGTTACCGTTACCATCAGTTTACTATTTTGTGATTTATTTCACGTGTTAGTGTTACTGGCACTTTACTACTTTGTGGTTTATTTCACATGTTAGTGTTACTACCACTTTAAC
>NW_013867115.1:0-324 GCF_000517525.1 Limulus polyphemus
AACGTATATCTGTTGTAGGTTAAGTAAGTAACAGTGAACGTATATCTGTTGTAGGTTGAGTAAGTAACAGTGAACGTATATCTGTTGTAGGTTAAGTAAGTAACAGTGAACGTATATCTGTTGTAGGTTGAGTAAGTAACAGTGAACGTATATCTGTTGTAGGTTAAGTAAGTAACAGTGAACATATATCTGTTGTAGGTTAAGTAAGTAACAGTGAACGTATATCTGTTGTAGGTTAAGTAAGTAACAGTGAACATATATCTGTTTTAGGTTAAGTAAGTAACAGTGAACGTATATCTGTTGTAGGTTAAGTAAGTAACAGTG
>NW_013867116.1:0-324 GCF_000517525.1 Limulus polyphemus
CTGAAGACGGACGAGGAATCATATGAAGAAAATGATGCCTATGATGACATACTCCTGTTGAATGAGCTGCAAGAGTTGTTTACTTAGATTCTGAAGAATCTGACTTCGACGGGTTTTCGGAGAGTGAAATTTAGGCGGAGTCCGTAATTGAAACAAAGTCATGGATACGTTCGAACACTCACATCCAAGTTTTTATATCAGCTAGAATACTTGAATAAATGAAGGAAGCATGCACATGTATTAGATACCAGAAGTAAACGACCTTAAAACACCCAAATGTATTATTTTTCTTTAATTGAGACGCTCCTGAATAAGCCTTAAAGC
>NW_013867117.1:0-324 GCF_000517525.1 Limulus polyphemus
GCTACAAACTGTGTACTTTGTGTTGTAGCTACAAACTGTTCTTCGTGTTGTAACTACAAACAAACTGCCAATCATCTTTCTTCCTGGAAAAGTTCTTAACTTCCACACCTAAAGCGTCTGGTCAAACTCCATCATCCCTTTGAGCTGAAACTAAAGGTACCATTCGACCTCATCTACACTAGTTTTGAGGAAGACAAGTAGATATAAAGTTTTATGGATTCCACCAGTCGGTTGAAGATTCTTATTAACACTACTCTCCAATATAAAAGTTTTATGGATTCCACCAGTCGGTTGAAGATTCTCATTAACACTAGTCTCCAATAT
>NW_013867118.1:0-323 GCF_000517525.1 Limulus polyphemus
GAAACAAGAAGACAAATTACAGCCGTGGCAACTGGAACAAGAAAGGAAACAGGAAGAAAGTCAACAGCAACTACAGGAAAATCAACAACAATGGCAAGAAGTACAACTGGAAATCATCAGTAAATTTAAAAGCGAATTAGATACGTTAAAGAACGATTTGTTGTGTGTTACACAAGGAGAATACATTGACAATCGACTTAATCAGCCCCAGACAATGGCAAGCACCTTACAGAGCCCGCAGCGAAACCCTAATGCAGACATATTCAGTCCCGTTAGAAGCCACATCCCAGATATGAATGTCAGTAATAGGAGTGATCCAGTGC
>NW_013867119.1:0-322 GCF_000517525.1 Limulus polyphemus
AAAAATGATAAACTATAGACAATGACAATACGTTTATATGTAGTAGATAGTATTAAGCATATTTTAAAATAGTTAAACTATAGAGAATGACATTACGTTTATATGTAGTAGATCAGTATTAAGCAAGTTTAAAAATAGCTAAACTATAAAGAATGACAATACGTTTATACGTAGTAGATCAGTATTAAGCATGTTTTAAAAAACTAAACTATATAGAATGACAATACGTCTATATGTAGTAGATCTGTATTAAGCATATTTTAAATTAGCTAAACTATAGAGAAAGATAATACGTTTATATGTAGTAGATCAGTATTAAGCA
>NW_013867120.1:0-341 GCF_000517525.1 Limulus polyphemus
CGTGCATCAATCCAATCTGTGTCTTGTAACTGGTGGCGTGCATCAATCCAATCTGTGTCTTGTAACTGGTGGTGTGCATCAATTCAACCTGTGACTTGTAACTGGTGGCGTGCATCAATCCAATATGTGTTTTGTAACTGGTGGAGTGGATCAATCCAATCTGTGTCTTGTATTTACTGAGGTATAGGAGTTTAGTTGGTTTCCTGTAACCAGTAGCATATTTCAGACTGCTTCTTGCAATTAGCAACTTGCAGCTATTTATTTCATTTATTGTAACTAATGCCATAAAGCATTTCATTTCGTCTCCTGTAACTTGCGACGTACAATAAATCCAGTCTTTT
>NW_013867121.1:0-342 GCF_000517525.1 Limulus polyphemus
TCGAATTCCTGTGGCTTCCTTCTTACTGAATCACTCCTATTACTGACATTCATATCTGGGATGTGACTTCTAATGGGACTGAATATGTCTGCATTAGAGTTTAGCTGCGGGATGTGGAAGGGGCTTGTTATTGTCTGGAGCTGGTTAAGTCGATGGTTAATGTATCCTCCTTGTGTAAAATACAATAAATCGTCCTTTAATGTATCTAATTCGCTTTTAAATTTACTAATGTTTTCCGTTTGTACTTCTTGTTTCCCTTCTTGTTCCAGTTGCCACTGCAGTAGTCTCTCTTCTTGTTTCTTTTCTCGTTCTTCCTGTTTCTTTTCTTTTTCCCCCAACAAC
>NW_013867122.1:0-852 GCF_000517525.1 Limulus polyphemus
ATGAGGTATATAATAAAACAACTGTAGCTAGACTGTAACAATGTGTGAGGTATATAATAAAACAACTGTAGCTAGACTGTAACAATATGTGAAGTATATAATAGAAAAGCTGTAGCTGACTGTAACAATGTGTGAGGTATATAATAAAACAACTGTAGCTAGACTGTAACAATGTGTGAGGTATATAATAAAAACTGTAGCTAGACTGTAACAATGTGTGAGGTATATAATAGAAAAGCTGTAGCTAGACTGTAACAATGTGTGAGGTATATAATAAAAAACATTGTTACAGTCTAGCTACAGAGCTACAGCTTTTCTATTATATACTTCACACATTGTTACAGTCAAGCTACAGTTGTTTTATTATATACCTCACACATTGTTACAGTTGTTTTATTATATGCCTCACACATTGTTACAATTGTTTTATTATATAACTCACACATTGTTACAGTCTAGCTACAGTTTTTATTATATACCTCACACATTGTTACAGTCTAGCTACAGTTGTTTTATTATATACCTCACGACTGTAACAATGTGTGAGGTATATAATAAAAACTGTAGCTAGACTGTAACAATGTGTGAGGTATATAATAAAACAACTGTAGCTAGACTGTAACAATGTGTGAGGTATATAATAAAACAACTGTAGCTAGACTGTAACAATGTGTGAGGTATATAATAAAAACTGTAGCTAGACTGTAACAATGTGTGAGGTATATAATAAAACAATTGTAACAATGTGTGAGGTATATAATAAAACAATTGTAACAATGTGTGAGGTATATAATAAAACAACTGTAACAATGTGTGAGGTATATAATAAAAACTGTAGCTAGACTGTAACAA
>NW_013867123.1:0-324 GCF_000517525.1 Limulus polyphemus
TAGAACTATCACTGAGACCTGATTGTACTGATATATAGAACTGTCACTGAGACCTGATTGTACTGATATATAGGACTATCACTGAGACCTGATTGTACTGATATAGAACTATCACTGAGACCTAATTGTACTGATATATAGAACTATCACTGAGACCTGATTGTACTGATATATAGGACTATCACTGAGATCTGATTGTACTGATATATAGAACTATCACTGAGACCTGATTGTACTAACATATAAGACTATCACTGAGACCTGATTGTACAGATATAGAACTATCACTGAGACCTGATTGTACTGATATATAGAACTGTCACT
>NW_013867124.1:0-466 GCF_000517525.1 Limulus polyphemus
GGTAACTAGAGTTACACCTAAGTGATAATAGAGTAGTTGAACCAAGTAAAGCTAAGGATGAGTATGGTGGTTAAAAATTCTCTAACTAGAGTTACACCTAGGTGTTCATGGAGAAGTTTTACCAAGAAAGGCTAAAAATGAGTGTGGAGGTTATAAGTTCGGTAACTAGAGTTACACCTACGTGTTCATATAGTTGTTGTACCAAATAACGCTAAAGATGAGTATGGGGTTACACATTCGAAAACTAGAGTTACACCTACGTGTTCGTGGAATAGTTGTACCAAGTAAGGCTAATGATGAGTATGGAGGTTATAAATTCGGAAAACAACTACTCCATGAACACATAGGTGTAACTCTAGTTACCGAATTTATAACCACCATACACCAAGTAAGGATAAAGATGAATATGGTGGTTATAAATTCAGTAACTAGAGTTACACCTAGGTATTCGTGGAGTAGTTGTACC
>NW_013867125.1:0-503 GCF_000517525.1 Limulus polyphemus
ACATGTAAAGTTTAGTTGCTACGTTGATCTACATCATTTTACTTGTCGTATCTACTGAAATATCTGGATATAAAAAAAAAAAACATTTCCAACACTCGTAAAGATATGTTTACTGGAGGACGTGCGGTGACATTATTATTAAGAAGTTATTTCGCGACAGTGTAGTTGCTTTCTGTCTTTTATTTCCCCTCTATTCGAACTTCCATCTGATGTTATTTTGTTTTGTGGTAATAAACAGGAAACGTTTGGCCCTTTATATCAGTTTCCTGTTAACATGTAGCTCGTTTCAAGTACAAGAGTGACGAAATGAGAAGCGTACATGTAGATAGCCATTTCTCGCGATTGGTTCAGTTTGTCGGCGGATATCATAATTGTTACAGAAAGGGGCGTTTTAGTTTTGTAACAACACTACAAGAACAACTCTGTCGAAGCTGGTAATTCCAGGGCATTTGTGGACACACGAAAGAAAAAAATCAATATAAAAAACGTTTAGTAAACCTACG
>NW_013867126.1:0-783 GCF_000517525.1 Limulus polyphemus
TGTCTTCTTATTGGCAGTACGCAGTATCGTTAAATTTTTTTTCTTCTTATTGACAGTACACAGTATCGTTAAATCTTGTGTCTTCTTATTCACAGTACACAGTATATTGACAGGACACATTATTGTTAAATCTTGTGTTTTCTTACTGACATTACACATTATCGTTGAATATTGTGTCTTCTTAATGACAGTACACTATATTGTTAAATCTTGTGTCTTCTTATTGACAGTACACAGTATAGTTAAATCTTGTGTCTTCTTATTGACAGTACACAGTATTGTTAAATCTTTTGTCTTTTTATTGACAGTACACAGTATTGTTAAATCTTGAGTCTTCTTATTGACAGTACACAGTATTGTACACAGTATTGTTAAATCTTTTGTGTTCTTATTGATGGTACACAGTATTTATAAATCTTGTGTCTTCTTATTGACAGAACACAGTATTGTTAAAACTTGTATCTTCTTATTGACAGGACTTATTATTGTTAAATCTTGTGTTATCTTACTGACAGTACACAGTATCGTTAAATCTTGTGTCTTTTTATTGAACGTACACAGTATCGTTAAATCTTGTGTCTTCTTATTGACAGTACAAAGTATTGTCAAATCTTGTGTCTTCTTATTGGCAGTACGCAGTATCGTTAAATATTGTGTCTTCTTATTGACAGTATACAGTATCGTTAAATCTTGTGTCTTTTTATAGATAGTTCACAGTATTGCTAAATCGTGTGTCTTTTTATTGAGAGTACACAGTATTGTTAAATCTTGTGTCTTCTTTTT
>NW_013867127.1:0-324 GCF_000517525.1 Limulus polyphemus
TAGAACAACTTAAGTCCTGGTTACCAACTTATGATAAATGAGACTTTGGTTTCATCCCGTATGAATACCTGGCTAGCGTAATGTGTGGAAGCGGTTAACAGAACTCGATTTTTGTTGTTGTTGTTGTTTATTCTTTTCAGAAAAATCTTAATATAATTTAAAACTTTAAATAAGTCATTGATGAAAAGTGGAAATAAAACATCCTCTCCAAAATAATAATGTTTGATAATTGTGTAAAAAAATTTTAAAGTATGTTTAGCTAAAATGGATTACTTACACTCTGTCCACCGCGGAGAATTGATTTGTTTATTTGTTTTGAATTTC
>NW_013867128.1:0-324 GCF_000517525.1 Limulus polyphemus
ACAAGCTTGCCTTAAATAAACAAAAACCGTAGATAAGCTTGTCTTAAATAAACAAAAACCATAGACAAGCTTGCCTTAAATAAACAAAAACCGTAGACAAGCTTGCCTTAAATAAACAAAAACCATAGACAAGCTTGTCTTAAATAAACAAAAACCGTACACAAGCTTGCTTTAAATAAACAAAAACCGTAGACAAGCTTGTCTTAAATAAACAAAAACCGTACACAAGCCTACCTTAAATAAACAAAAACCATAGACAAGCTTGCCTTAAATAACCAAAAACCATAGACAAGCTTGTCTTAAATAAACAAAAACCGTAGACAA
>NW_013867129.1:0-322 GCF_000517525.1 Limulus polyphemus
AACTACTATTTCATGAAATTATGTCAATAAGTTTGGTATGAAACTATAGATTATAAGTGAAATTTATTACTATATATATATATATATTACTCAATTTCTTAATTTAAAGGTATATATTAAAAACACATATAAACATTGAATTTTGTGTGTCATGTGGTATGTTGATTGCAGCACTTGTTCCAATTTGGTGATTGGGAAGTCAAAATACTAAGTCTGTAGTTTCATACAAATTAGAAACCGATATTGACAAGCTAGAATATAAAATAAGAAGGTCTTATCTTTTCTATTTGCTAAGATATTGCTCATGTAATAAATCAAACAC
>NW_013867130.1:0-325 GCF_000517525.1 Limulus polyphemus
GGTATTTATAAGAAACGATTACGATATTTATATTTGTTCCAAATTTGAACTTATTAGTTTTTATGTTTTAGTACATTATTTTAAAATCTCTTAAAAACTTTTTATCAATCATAAAATGCAAATTTTGTCTATTTTTAATTTTCTAATAATCACATACTCTTCTTACGGTCTGAAGTAATATAGAAAAAATGAAAATAATATTTCTAAGTAAACCTAAACAATAAAAAAATTTTTTTCTTCTAACTAGGATTTCATGTTTATATAAGAACATAAAAAAATTTTAATTTTGTTTCATAAATGTATTTTTATTTCAAGTTTATGTTTC
>NW_013867131.1:0-323 GCF_000517525.1 Limulus polyphemus
CGTCCTTAACTTGTGGAAAATATCATTTCACCAAGAATGAAACTCTTTTACAAAAAAACAAAAGAGCACAGAGAATATAAAAACAAAAAATCGGCTATAAAACGTTTGATCACAGCACCAAAACGATTCATTTTAAACTATTCTGCAGTAATCTCAGGTTCATTGAGTTTTGCCCCCTAGTATCACAGCGGTATGTCTGCGGACTTACAACGCTAGAAACCGGGTTTCGATACCCGTGGTGAGCAGAGCACAGATAGCCCATTGTGTAGCTTTGTGCTTAATTCCAAACAAACAAACAAACAAAGATCACTGAGTTTCCTTTT
>NW_013867132.1:0-793 GCF_000517525.1 Limulus polyphemus
AGTATGGTGGTTATAAATTCGGTAACTAGAGTTACACCTAACATACTCATGTTTAGCGTTATTTGGTACAACAACTCCACGAACACCTGGTTACAAATTCGGTAACTAGAGTTACACCTAGGTGTTCTTGAAGTTGGTGTACCAAATAACACTAAAGGTGAGTATGGTGGTTATAAATTCGGTAACTATAGTTATCTTTAGCCTTACTAGTTAAAACTACTCAATGAACACCTAGCTGTAACTCTAGTTATCGAATTTATAACCCCCATACTCATCTGTAGCGTTATTTCGCACAACAACTCCACGAATACCTAGGTGTAACTCTAGTTACCGAATTCATAATCACCATACTAATTTTTAGCCTTATTTGGTACGACTACTCCATAAACACCTAGGTGTAACTATAGTTACCGAATTTATAACCATATTACTCATCTTTAGCCTTACTTGATATTACTATTCCATGAACACCTAGGTGTAACTTTAGTTACCGAATGTGTAACCCCCATACTCATGTATGGTGGTTATAAATTGTGTAACTAGAGATACACCTAGGTGTTCGTGGAGTTGTTGTACCAAATAACGCTAAATATAACTATGGGAGTTATAAATTCGGTAACCAGAGTTAAACCTAAGTGTTCATGGAGTAGTTGTACCAAGTAAGGCTAAAGATGAGTATGGTGGACAGTATTTATAAAACTAGAGTTAACGTAGGTGTTCATGGAATAGTTGTAAAAAGGAAGGCTAAGATGAGTATGGTGGTTATAAATTCCGGTAACTTGAGTTACACCTA
>NW_013867133.1:0-324 GCF_000517525.1 Limulus polyphemus
CTTTCAATGTCTTGAAAGAATGCTGGCAAGAAACTGTCCATTCAAACTTCTGGCCTTTTTTAGTCAAATCATGTAGCAGAGCAGCTATAGTTGCAAAGTCCTTCACAAACTTCCGGTAATAGGTAACAGAGTCCCAATAAACTACTTAACTCTCCCACATTGTCTGGTGTTGGCCAATCACACACTGCTTTTACCTTGTCAGGATCAGTTTGCACACCATGCTCACTTACAATGTGACCTAAGTAAAGCACCTCTTTCTGGAACAAGTGGCATTTCTTGGGATGGAGTTTGAGGTTTGCTGCTTTCAAATGCTTGAATACTTCC
>NW_013867134.1:0-324 GCF_000517525.1 Limulus polyphemus
ACAGAAATCATCGACAAGATATTACAACAGTTTCCAGTAGAACTCTGGCTAATACAACAATCTTTAGTACAAGAGAATTTTATACAGAAATCATCAACAAGATCTTATAACAGTTTCCAGTTAAACTCTGTCTAATACAACAATCTTTAGTATACCAGTATTTTATATACGAATCATAAAAAAGATCTTGCAACAGTTTCCAGTAGAACTCTACCTAATACAACAATCTTTAGTATAACAGTATTTTATACAGAATTAAACAACAAGATTTTACAACAGTTTCCAGTAGAACTCTGTCTAATACAACAATTTTTAGTATACAAC
>NW_013867135.1:0-548 GCF_000517525.1 Limulus polyphemus
AAAACATAAAGGGTATTTTACTGATAATTACAACAATATAAAATAGTGAAAACATAAAGGGTATTTTATTTGTTGTAGAATATTTTTCACATATTTAAGTTTAATTTAAGAAAATATGCTGGTACTTCAAAGCATACATCGAATAAACTGTATAGGTAGGTACAACCACGTAACTGTAACTAGAAAAACATATAAAAAAATCAAATTGGAGCGATAAGAACATCAATAAATTTTTCTGGTTCAGTTAGGAAGAATTGATTATCATTTGTTCTATATACATACATTCAAAAGCGAAGTGTGAAAGTTCTATGTAATATTGATACCCATATTTATTCTATGGTTTTTGTTACGTCTCCGTTTGTTAATTGATTTTTCCGTAACTTCGTTCCGACGAAACTTTAGCAACACAAGTCCTTATTTAATAAAACTGGTTTATTTTTTCCGAATACAACTTTACGATACACTTAATTTCAATATTCGCGCTAAAACAAACACTATAACGAACGAACGTTAACTTCAACAATACCCTGTGACTGCAGTTCAATTAC
>NW_013867136.1:0-324 GCF_000517525.1 Limulus polyphemus
CCGAATATATAACCACCATATTCTCTTTAGCGTTATTTGGTACAACAACTCCACGAATAACTAGATGTAACTCTAGTTACCGAATTTATAACCACCATACTCATCATTAGCCTTACTTGGTACAACTACTCCATGAACACTTAGGTGTAACTCTATTTACGGAATTTATAACCACCATACTCATCTTTAGCTTTACTTGGCAAAACTACTCAATGAACACCTAGGTGTAACTATAGTTAATGAATTTATAACCACCATACTCATCTTTAGCGTTATTTGGTACACTAACTCCACGAACACCTAGGTGTAACTCTAGTTACCGAA
>NW_013867137.1:0-324 GCF_000517525.1 Limulus polyphemus
TTTTTATATACTATATGTTCATACTGTATCGTGAACTATTGTTAATGTTTTTATATACTTTATGTTCATACTGTATCGTGAACTATTGTTAATGTTTTTATATACTTTATGTTCATAGTGTATCGTGAACTGGTGTTAATGTCTTTATATACTGTATGTTCATACTGTATCGTGAACTATTGTTAATGTTTTTATATACTTTATGTTCATACTGTATCGTGAACTATTGTTAATGTTTTTATATACTCTATATTCATACTGTATCGTGAACTATTGTCAATGTTTTTATATATTTTATGTTCATACTGTATCGTGAACTATTGT
>NW_013867138.1:0-262 GCF_000517525.1 Limulus polyphemus
ATTAAAATATAAAAACAATAGTTAGGTTCCTTTGCTATTATACAATGGGAAGAAGGGCCATTAAAATATAAAAATCAACAGTTAGGTTCCTCTGCTATTATACAATGGGAAGAAGAATTATTAAAATATAAATATCAACAGTTAGGTTCCTCTGCTGTTACACAATGGGAAGAAGAGCCATTAAAATATAAAAATCAACAGTTAGGTTCCTTTGCTATTATACAATGGGAAGAAGAGCCATTAAAATATAAAATCAACAGTT
>NW_013867139.1:0-324 GCF_000517525.1 Limulus polyphemus
AAGCTGTAAGCATCTCGTGTATAGTTAGTTTATCAGCTTCTCACACCATGACTGTAGCTGTAAGCAGCTCGTGTATAGTTAGTTTATCAGCTTCTCACACCACGACTGTAGCTGTAAGCAGCTCGTGTATAGTTAGTTTATCAGCTTCTCATACCATGACTGTAGCTGTAAGCATCTCGTGTATAGTTAGTTTATCAGCTTCTCACACCATGACTGTAGCTGTAAGCAGCTCGTGTATAGTTAGTTTATTCAGCTGCTCACACCATGACTGTAGCTGTAAGCAGCTCGAGTATAGTTAGTTTATCAGCTTCTCACACCATGACT
>NW_013867140.1:0-323 GCF_000517525.1 Limulus polyphemus
CAGTAGTTGTTTCTCTGTCTGAATCTAGAATACCCAAAGTGTTAAATTTTTTATGGATTTTTGTTTCTGATGCCATTCAATAGATGGTGCCACGTGGCATTTATTATTTCGGCCTTATACATAAATACATATATTCACGCTACGTCCATTATAATAAGGTCCGGCATGGCCAGGTGGTTAGGGCGTTCGTCTCGCAATCTGAGGGTCACTAGTTCGAATCTCCGTCCCACCAAACATGCTCGTCCTTTCAGCCATGGGGGCGTTATAATGTGACGGTCAATCCCACTATTCGTTGGTAAAGGAGGAGCCCAAGAGTCGGCGGT
>NW_013867141.1:0-324 GCF_000517525.1 Limulus polyphemus
TTTTTGCGCCCTGCTTGGGAGAAGGTGTCTAGTCTAAGTCCTGTGACAAAGAACTATTGGGCACAATGGGACCAGTTGAGGCTTGAAGATGGTATTCTTCTCCGGAGATGGGAAACTGAAGATGGGAAAGTGACGACCTGGCAAACGGTTTTTCCGAGGAACTTACGGGAAGTTGTGTTGCGTCAATCCCATGATACTGTAACAGGAGGACATCTCGGAGTTAAGAAAACATTGAGTCATCTACGACACAGATTTTTACTGGATAGGTATGAGACAAGAATGGAAGAATGGTGCAGAACATGCAGTACCTGTTGTGCTAAAGGG
>NW_013867142.1:0-324 GCF_000517525.1 Limulus polyphemus
GGAAAAAGAAAAGAAACAAGAAGACAAATTACAGCAGTGGCCACTGGAACAAGAAAGGAAACAAGAAGTACAAATGGAAAACATTAGTAAATTTAAAAGCGAATTACATACGTTAAACGACAATTTATTGTCTTTTACACAAGATGGATACATTAACCATCAACTTAACCAGCCCCAGACAATGACAAGCTCCTTCCAGACCCTATAGCTAAACCCTAATGCAGACATATTCAGTCCCGTTAGAAGCCACATCCCAGATATGAATGTCAGTAATAGGAGTGATCCAGTGCGAAGGAAGCCACAGGAATTCGATGGGAAGGCACC
>NW_013867143.1:0-324 GCF_000517525.1 Limulus polyphemus
TAGAGTAAATTATGTGAAAAGTAAATGAAGAACAAGCAAACCAGGATATAGATTTTTGCAAATGAAGAAACAGTATAGTAGTAGATACTATCACTGGACACTAAGTGATCTAGAAGAACAGAACGTTGCTATGCTTAACAACTAGACATTTAAAAAAACAGTAAAGAGTTTGAGTTTCTTCCCATTCCAGAAAACACACTGAATACTAAGCCTCCACCTAGATGATGATGTGTACATTAATATAGAAAGAAATAACATCAACATTGATATTTTCTTGATTTGTTTATTTTCGCGCGAACTTATTCGAGGATTACCCACGATAAT
>NW_013867144.1:0-324 GCF_000517525.1 Limulus polyphemus
CTCCAATGTCTCTGTAGTTCCTATAGTAGAAAGTATTGGCGTGTGCGAGATGGTTGGCCCAGAATTGTGCCAAGTTACACATCTGTCAGAAAAATATACAAATTATTTAGTTTAATCGACAACTACCAACAGGCAGTGCAAGTGGATTTTATTGTCTGTTAAGAAACGTTACAGCTGACCTATTTTTCTGTCCTCTCCAGTTTCAGTTCCAATTATATATATATCACAATTTTTATGTAACAAAAACGGCCATAATAGTAAATATGGCACGTGAAATAATTATCAAATTAAAAAAGAAATTGAAATAACAATATACGTGCTAAC
>NW_013867145.1:0-545 GCF_000517525.1 Limulus polyphemus
GAGATAGTATATAATACTTAACGAAACGTTTGTAGGAAAGAGAGGAGATAGTATATAATACTTAACGAAACGTTTGCAAGAAAGAGAGGAGATAGTATATAATACTTAACGAAACGTTTGTAGGAAGGAGAGGATACAGTATATAATACTTAACGAAACGTTTGCAGGAAAGAGAGAATACAGTATATAATACTTAACGAAACGTTTGCAGGAAAGAGAGGATACAGTATATAATACTTAACGAAACGTTTGCAGGAAAGAGAGGATATAGTATATAATACTTAAAGAAACGTTTGTAGGAAAGAGAGGAGATAGTATATAATATTAACGAAACGTTTGTAGGAAAGAGAGGAGATAGTATATAATACTTAACGAAACGTTTGTAGGAAGAGAGGATACATTATATAATACTTAACGAAACGTTTGCAGGAAAGAGAGGAGATAGTATATAATACTTAACGAAGCGTTTTTAGGAAAGAGAGGAGATAGTATATATAATACTTAACGAAACGTTTGCATGAAAGATAGGAGATAGTATATAATAC
>NW_013867146.1:0-981 GCF_000517525.1 Limulus polyphemus
ATTAGTGATTGATCTACTGGATACCTGTGGGTGGGTTTTTTTATAGTCATTTTAGATTCCCTAACTGATCTCCTGAATTCCTAGCTAATAAAACTTCAACACTTAATATTTATTATAGAATTATTCACACCAGTAGGCTTAACTAACATATACAGAGGATATTATCATTTACTAATGTTATTATTTTTGGCGGTATTCACTGTAAACAACTTCGTGTAAGGTATTACATATAGTTTTGAAATAATATTCTATTATTAAGATAAAGTTTATTCATTACTATATTATTATTATTATAGAAGGAAGGAGCATGTAATGAGTTAGTGGCCTTTATGCAGCTTTCATAGAAAAAACTGAAACAAGCTGTTTGTTTTTATATTTACACTGGTTGAATGACGTAAAGAATCATCAAGTTCAGTTTAAACAGTTGCTCTAGAATTGATAGTGGATCCTTCTGACTAGATGTATTCTATCCTAATTGTGATTTTAATATTAGGAACAACTGTACATGGATAAACTGTAGAATCGTCGGTGCACTATAAGAGTAACAGACAAATTAACTAAACACTTAAATGGGGAGCTTGTGTTTGAGACGAGGGTACGTAAATCATGAACACTCGGTTTCACAGTCCGAGCACGCGAACCACTTGGACACGAAAAATCAAACGGAAAGATATTGTCGATAAAATGAATCTAAGTAACATAAGTAATTTTTGACTACACTGATTTATATCATTCTTCCATCTGGTGTAATAACCATTCTTCAATTTTATAACAAAATTTTGCAACAGTTGGAGAATTGTTATCTTTGTTATAAACGTTATTTTGAGTTGTTGTTGTAAAAATTGTTGATCCTTTTTGTTGTGGTTATGGAAAAAAGTTTGTGAAATAAAGAAGATTGACTCTTGTGTTTTCCTTTTTGCCATAAAGTATATTTAACTGACGTCATAGCAAGTCGTGTGTTTTGGTATCAAATCAAAAGAA
>NW_013867147.1:0-321 GCF_000517525.1 Limulus polyphemus
TCGGCGATACCTCGGCCGGTGGTTGGCGTTCAATGCCGAGGCTTTCCGCGTATCTGAGGCGGAGACCGTACCCCGTACTTTTGAGAGGGATGACCCTAACCTTAGTTTCCCTCTTATATTAGGGGAACAAGTTAAACGCGGTAGCAGACGAAAGAACGTTACCGACTATCGGAGAATTTTCCACGGACCCGATCTCGACGGCGGTACCTTACGCCTCTGCGGAACGCCTCCGGGAACGCGGCCGAGGTTCCATCGGCGATACCTCGACCGGTGGTTGGCGTTCAATGCCGAGGCTTTCCGCATATCTGAGGCGGAGACCGT
>NW_013867148.1:0-324 GCF_000517525.1 Limulus polyphemus
CCACACAGTATCAACTGTTGTTCGAATAGGTCCAGTATTTTGTGTGTTAAAATTAAGATTTTGGTGTGTAATAAACTAGGTTAGTAACAATATTCCACACAGTATCAACTGTTGTTCGAATAGGTCCAGTATTTTGTGTGTTAAAATTAACATTTTGGTGTGTAATAAACCGGGTTAGTGACAATATTCCACACAGTATCAACTGTTGTTTGTATAGGTCCAGTATTTTGTGTGTTAAAATATTGGTGTGTAATAAACTGGGTTAGTGACAATATTCCACACAGTATCAACTGTTGTTGGTATAGGTCCAGTATGTTGTGTGTT
>NW_013867149.1:0-718 GCF_000517525.1 Limulus polyphemus
ATTTATCAATACTGTGTACTGTCAGAAAGAAGACACAAGATTTAACGATACTGTGTACTGTCAATAAGAAGACACAAGATTTAACAATACTGTATACTATAAATAAGAAGACACAAGATTTAACAATACTGTGTACTAACAATAAGAAGACACAATATTTAACGATACTGTGTACTCTCAATAAGAAGACACAAGATTTAACAATACTGTTTAATCTCAATAAGAAGACACAAGATTTAACAATACTGTGTACTGTCAGTAAGAAAACACAAGATTTAAAAATATTGTGTCCTTTGACAGTACACAGAGTTGATAAATCCTGTATCTTCTTATTGACGAAGACACAAGATTTAACGATACTGTTTCCTGTCAATAAGAAGATACAGGATTTATCAATACTGTGAACTGTCAATAAGAAGACACAAGATTTAAAAATACTGTGTCTTGTCATTAAGAAGATACAGGACTTATCAATACTGTGTACTGTCAATAAGAAGACACAAGATTTAACAAAAGTATTTCCTGTCAATAAGAAGATAAAGGATTTATCAATACTGTGTACTGTCAGTAAGAAGACACAAGATTTAACGATACTGTGTACTGTCAATAAGAAGACACAAGATTTAACAATACTGTATACTATCAATAAGAAGACAATAATTTAACAATACTGTGTACTAACAATAAGAAGACACAATATTTAACGATACTGTGTACT
>NW_013867150.1:0-324 GCF_000517525.1 Limulus polyphemus
GTGCCTAGAGAATGACATTGTGTGACATGTGCCTAGAGTATGACATTGTGTGACATGTGCCTAGAGTATGACATTGTGTGACATGTGCCTAGAGTATGACATTGTGTGACATGTAGCTAGAGTATGACATTGTGTGACATGTAGCTAGAGTATGACATTGTGTGACATGTGCCTAGAGTATTACATTGAGTGACATGTGGCTAGAGTATGACATTGTGTGACATGTGCCTAGAGTATGACATTGTGTGACATGTGGTTAGAGTACCCTAAAAACAATAATAGCATTTTACCAAGACATTATTAATATTGAATCGTATTGGGGTC
>NW_013867151.1:0-322 GCF_000517525.1 Limulus polyphemus
GCCTTCTGGATCGCGGACGAGGTTTCGTCGGCGATACCTCGACCGTTGTTTGGCGTTCAATGCCGAGGCTTTCCGCGTATCTGAGGAGGAGACCTTACCCCGTACTTTTGAGAGGGATGACCCTAACTTTAGTTTCCCTCTTATATTATGGGAACAAGTTAAATGCTGTAGCTGACGAAAGAACGTTACCGACTATCGGAGAATTTTCCACGTTAGAAGTCACATCCCAGATATGAATGTCAGTAGTAGGAGTGATCCAGTGCAAAGGAAGCCACAGGAATATGATGGGAAAGCACCGTGGGAAGCATATAGCGCACAGTTT
>NW_013867152.1:0-324 GCF_000517525.1 Limulus polyphemus
ATACCTAACTGAGAACTGCAGTGTCGACCATTGACAGCTCTAATCATACCAGTTAGATAGATTATTGTTATAATAAAACCCCGTCTTTACTAAACTGAGAACTGCAGTGTTGACCATTGACACCTCTCATCATACCAGTTAGATAGATTGTTGATATAAAAAAACCACTGCCATACCTAACTGAGAACTGCAGTGTTGACCATTGACACCTCTCATTATATCAGTTAGATAGATTGTTGGTATAATAAAACCACTGCTATACTTAACTGAGAACTACAGTGTTGACCATTGACATCTCTCCTTATACCAGTTAGATAGATTGTT
>NW_013867153.1:0-324 GCF_000517525.1 Limulus polyphemus
GTAATTTAACATACTTGTATAGCAGGGTTACTGACTAAGAAGTTGAAATGTTTACTAATTTCATGTACTTGTATAGCAGGGTTACTGGCTCAGGAGTTGAAGTGTTTAGTAATTTCATGTATTTGTATAGCAGGGTTACTGACTAAGAAGTTGAAATGTTTACTAATTTCATGTACTTGTATAGCAGGGTTACTGACTAAGAAGTTGAAATGTTTACTAATTTCATGTACTTGTATAGCAGGGTTACTGACTAAGGAGTTGAAATGTTTACTAATTTCATGTACTTGTATAGCAGGATTACTGGTTGAGGAGTTGAAGTGTTTA
>NW_013867154.1:0-324 GCF_000517525.1 Limulus polyphemus
CTGCGACAATGATGTTTCGTTCCAAACTTTGAGGAGAATACGTACATTATTATTCCAAAGCTATTACGGCAGTGATGTTTCGTTCCAAACTCTGAGGAAAACACGTACACTATTATTCCAAAGCTATTACGGCAGTGGCGTTTCGTTCTAATCTCTGACGATAACGTGTGCACTATTATTCCAAAGCTATTACGGCAATGACGTTTCGTTCTAAACTCTGACGAGAACGTGTACACTATTATTCGAAAGCTATTATGGCAATGACGTTTGGTTCCAAACTCTGAGTAGAACACGTACACTGTTATTCCAAAGCTATTGCGGCAA
>NW_013867155.1:0-1658 GCF_000517525.1 Limulus polyphemus
AGACTTATAACAACTCCTGCCTGTACCAGGTTAGATACAACAAAACATTAAATACTTTCAACAACCCCTACCCGTTCAAAGCTAGAAACATCAACACAATACAGACTTATAACAGTACCAGGTTAGATACAACAACACATTAAAGACTTTCAACAAACCGTGCCAGTACTAGGTTAGATACAAAAACACATAAAATACTTACAACAACTCCTGTCAGTATGAGAATAGATACAACAACACATTAAAGACTTACAACGACCCCTGACCGTTCAAAGCAAGAAACAACAACACAATAACGACTTATAACAACTCCTGCCTGTACCAGGTTAGATACAACAACACATTAAAGACTTTCAACAACCCGTACCAGTACCAAATTAAATACAAAAACACATTAAATTATCTATTCTGGTACTGGCTGGAGTTGTGGTAAGTAATTTGGTGTTGGGGGTTGTTGTAAGTCTTTTTCCTGGTACAGGCAAGAATTGTTGAAAGTATCTAATGTGTTGCCGTTTCTATCCTGGATCGGGCAAAGGTAGTTGTAAGTCTTTAATGTGTTGTTGTATCTAACCTGGTACTGGCAGGAGTTGTTATAAGTTTGTATTTTGTTGATGTTTCTACCTTTGAACGGGCAGGGGATGTTGAAAATATTTAATGTGTTGTTGTATCTAACCTGGTACTGGCAAGAGTTGTTAGAAGTCTGTATTTTGTTGATGTTTCTAGTTTTGAACAAACATCAAACCTGGTACTGGCAGGAGTTGTTATAAATCTGTATTGTGTTGATGTTTCTAGCTTTCAACGGGCTGGGGTTGTTGAAAGTATTTAATGTGTTGTTGTATCTAACCATGTACTGGCAAGAGTTGTTATAAATATTTAATGTGTGTTTGTATCTAACATGGTACCGCCACGGGTTGTTGTAAGTCTTTAATGTGTTGTTGTATCTATACAACAACACATTAAGATTTTATATTTTTTTGTATCTAACCTGGTACTGGCACGGGTTGTTGAAAGTCAGGTTAGATACAACAACACATTAAAGACTTTAAAAACCTGTGCCAGTACCAGGTTAGATACAAAAAAATATAAAATACTTACAACAACTCTTGACAGTATCAGGTTAGATACAACAACACATTAAATACTTTCAACAACCTCTGCCCGTTCAAAGCTATAAACGTCAACACAATACAGACTTATAACAACTCCTGCCAGTACAAAGATAGAAATACTTTCAACAACCTTTTTTGTATCTAACCTTTGACTGGCACGGGTTGTTGAAAGTCTTTAATGTGTTGTTGTATCTATCGTTGTACTGGCAGGAGTTGTTATAAGTCTGTATTGTGTTGACGTTTATAGCTTTGAACGGGCAGAGGAGTTGTTGTAAGTATTTTATGTATGACTTCATACTGGCTTGTTTCGGGTCGTTGAAAGTCTTTAATGTGTTGGTAAGTATTTTATTTGTTTTTGTATCTAACCTGGTACTGGCACGTCTTTAATGTGTTGTTGTATCTAACCTGATACTGGCAGGAGTTCTCTGGAGTTGTGGTAAGTATTTAATGTGTTTTTGTATCTAATTAGGTACTGGCACGGGTTGTTGAAAGTTCTTTTATCTAACCTGGTACTGATATAAAACCTTACAACAACTCCTGTCAGTATCA
>NW_013867156.1:0-324 GCF_000517525.1 Limulus polyphemus
TAGAAATCGACGATAATCGAGTAGGTCCATTAGACTGTTTTGCATTTACTCTTATTATTACGATAGAATAATATTACTGTTATTATTACGGTAGAAATCGACGATAATCCAGTAGGTCCATAAAACTGTTTTACTATTACTCTTATTATTACGATAGAAATCGACGATAATACAGTAGGTCCATAAGACTGTTTTACTATTACTATTATTATTACGATAGAATAATATTACTCTTATTATTACGATAGAAATCGACGATAATCCAGTAGGTCCATAAGACTGTTTTACTATTACTATTATTATTACGATAGAATAATATTACTG
>NW_013867157.1:0-397 GCF_000517525.1 Limulus polyphemus
GTTACCGGCATGTAACTATTAGTTACGCCCGACCCAGTCTGTAGAAGTTACCGGCATGCAACTACTAGCTACGCTCGACCCAGTCTATAGAAATTACCGGCATGTAACTACTAGTTACACCCGACCCAGTCTGTAGAAGTTACCGACATACAACTACTAGCTACGCCCGACCCAGTCTATAGAATTTACCGGTAACTACTAGATACGCATGACACATTCTGTAGAAGTTACCGGCATACAACTACTAGCTACGCCCGACCCAGTCTGTAGATGTTACCGGCATACAAATACTAGCTACGCCCGACCCAGTCTGTAGAAGTTACCGGGCATGCAAGTAATAGCTACGCCCAATCCAGTCTGTAGAAGTTACTGGCATACAGCTACTAGCTACGCCCGA
>NW_013867158.1:0-466 GCF_000517525.1 Limulus polyphemus
AACTGTTGTAATCTCTCTTCTTGTTTATTTTCTTTCTCCTCCAACCACTGCTGTAGTCTCCCTTGTTTACTTTGCTGTTCGACTTGCCACTGTTGTAGGTTTTCTTGTAAGTGCTGTTGTCTTTCTTCTTGTTTCTTTTCTTTTTCCTCTAATAACTGTCGTAATTTCTCTTCTTGTTTAATTTCTCGTTCTTCTTGTTTCTTTTCTTGTTTATTTTCTCGTTCTTCTTGTTTCTTTTCTTTTTCCTCTAACAACTGCCGTAATTTCTCTTCTTGTTTAATTTCTCGTTCTTCTTGTTTCTTTTCTCGTTCATTTTCTCGTTCTTCTTTGTTTCTTTTCTTGTTTTTGTATTGCTGCCATCAAATCTGCTAGGCTGTAGTCTGATTTGCCGCTTCTCGTTTCCATTTTTTTTTCTGTCCCACTCTCTGACACCAATTTGTTACGTCTCCGTTTTTTAATTGATTTT
>NW_013867159.1:0-324 GCF_000517525.1 Limulus polyphemus
GACAGCACACATAATCGTTAAATCATGTGTCTTCTTATTGACATTACACAGTATCGTTAAATCTTGTGTCTTCTTATTAACAGGACACATTATTGTTGAATCTTATGTTTCCTTACTGACAGTACTCATTATCACTGAATATTGTGTCTTCTTATTGACAATACACATTATTGTTAAATTTTGTATTTTCTTACTGACAGTACACATTATCGTTGAATATTGTGTCTTCTTATTGACAGTACACAGTATTGTTATATCTTGTGTCTTCTTATTGACAGAACACATTATTGTTAAATCTTGTGTCTTCTTATTGAAAGTACACAG
>NW_013867160.1:0-321 GCF_000517525.1 Limulus polyphemus
ATTGTCAATATGAAGTACAGTTTCTATATTATTAATATGAAGTACAGTTACTATATTGTTAATATGAAGTACAGTTACTATATTGTTAATATGAAGTACAGCTACTATGTTATTAATATGAAGTACAGTTTCTATATTGTTAATATGAAGTACAGTTTCTATATTGTTAATATGAAGTACAGTTACTATATTGTTAATATGAAGTACAGCTACTATATTATTAATATGAAGTACAGTTACTATATTATCAATATGAAGTACAGTTACTATATTGTCAATATGAAGTACAGTTTCTATATTGTTAATATGAAGTACAGTTAC
>NW_013867161.1:0-339 GCF_000517525.1 Limulus polyphemus
TTTTCATCTACCTAGTTATCCAACATTCGCTCTGTTTCACTTTCCTCCTATACCCAACAAACGTTTCTCTCTGTTTATCTACCTAGTTATCCAACATTCGCTCTGTTTCACTTTCTTCCTATACCCAACAAACGTTTCTCTCTGTTTATCTACCTAGTTATCCAACATTCGCTCTGTTTCACTTTCTTCCTATACCCAACAAACGTTTCTCTCTGTTTATCTACCTAGTTATCCAACATTCGATCTGTTTCACTTTCTTCCTATACCCAACAAACGTTTCTCTCTGTTAATCTACCTAGTTATCCAACATTCGCTGTGTTTCACTTTCTTCCTATACCC
>NW_013867162.1:0-322 GCF_000517525.1 Limulus polyphemus
TCAAATAGGACCCAATAGCTAGTATCGTACTATGACTCACTGTTGACTTTAGTCTGCAGCCAATGTGTTTGTTAACTCATATATTTACAACATGTCTACAAGTGTTTGTTTAAGACCGACTGGATTAAATAGGACCCAATAGCTAGTATCGTTCTATGACCCACTATTGACTTTAGTCTGCAGACAATGTGTTTATTAACTCATCTAGTTACAACATATATTCATTGGTTTCCTCAAGTCCGAGTGGATTAAATAGATCCAATAACAAATTTCGTTCTATGACCCACTGTTGACTTTAGTCTGCAGCCAATGTGTTAATTAA
>NW_013867163.1:0-322 GCF_000517525.1 Limulus polyphemus
AGTTAATAGAAGAGTAACGGCTAGTGTTTATTTCGGTAGAAAATTCAAAACAGATACATTATAACCTTAACGAAAACGTATCATGTCGCGTCAAAAGCTTAATAAAATAGAACTTTTGTTCATTCAGAGTAAACATAATCCGAAAGGTGGTGTTTATTTTGTAATAGACGTCATGATCTATTAGAAGGGGGTGATTTGGGTTGAATAATCTTATATCTAAAGCCGTTTTTTCTTTATAATACCTGAAGGAAAAAAGAGAATTCGAAGTTCGCCTATTTTGATATACGATTATGGAATAAATATTGGGAACTTCGATCAAAGG
>NW_013867164.1:0-705 GCF_000517525.1 Limulus polyphemus
TTATTCTGTGTACTGTCAATAAGAAGACACAAGATTTAACAATACTGAGTACTGTCAATAAGAAGACACTAGATTTAAATATACTGTGTATTGTCAATAAGAACACATAAGATTTAACAATACTGTGTACTGTCAATAAGAAGATACAAGATTTAACAATACTGTGTAATGTCAATAAGAAGACACAATATTTAACGATACTGTGTACTGTCAATAAGAAGACACAAGATTTAACGATACTGTGTACTGTGAAAAGAAGTCACAAGATTTAACAATACTGTGTACTGTCAATAACAAGACACAAGATTTAACGATAATGTGTACCAGTACACAGTATTGTTAAATCTTGTGTCTTCTTATTGACACGTTAAATCTTGTGTGTTATTGACAGTAAACAGAATAGTTAAGTCTTGTGTCTTCTTATTGACAGTACACAGTATTAAATCTTGTGTATTCAACAATACTGTGTACTATCTATAAGAACACACAAGATTTAACAATACTGTGTACTGTCAATAAGAAGACACAAGACTTAACTATTCTGTGTACTGTCAATAAGAAGACACAACATATAACAATACTGTGTACTGTCAATAAGAAGACACAAGATTTAACAATACTGTGTACTATCTATAAGAAGACACAAGATTTAACAATACTGTGTACTGTAAATAAGAAAGAATAGTTAAGTCTTGTGTCGGTGTA
>NW_013867165.1:0-323 GCF_000517525.1 Limulus polyphemus
TTCAATAAAATTTTGAACGCGAGTCAACAAACGAGATGACATGGCCTTTCACCCGTGACCCGTCTCTAAAGGATTAATACTATAAATCCTTTATTTTGTTCAGTCTTAATACTGTAAATCCTTTAGTTTGTGCAGTCTTAATACTATAAATCCTTTATTTTGTTCAGTCTTAATATGTAAATCCTTTAGTTTGTGCAGTCTTAATACTATAAATCCTTTATTTTGTTCAGTCTTAATATTGTAAATCCTTTAGTTTGTGCAGTCTTAATACTATAAATCCTTTATTTTGTTCAGTCTTAATATTGTAAATCCTTTAGTTTGTG
>NW_013867166.1:0-485 GCF_000517525.1 Limulus polyphemus
ATAGTTTATTTATATTAAAGAAATGTTATCTTCTAGATTTGAAAATATCAGAAATAAAATTGATAGTTTGCTACAATACATAAGATAAACCGTTAGAGTTTTAACTGATAATTCAATACTTTTTATTCCAGACAGCTTCTTTCTTTCTCTGGCCTTTAGTTCTCCATCGTATTACTTCTTCTTTAGGATGGTTTGCTACATTTTGTGGGACAGCGACTGTTTCATTCATAGGTAAGATAGGTCAGAATCAAGTGTTGTTTTTCAAAGAATAACATCTCGGTTCCTTGTATTTTTTATGATTTGCTTCACTAGTACATTTCTATGAATCTCGGTTCCTTGTATTTTTTATGATTTGCTTCACTAGTACATTTCTATGTCTGTGACAATAAAACGACTCCTTATTTCCAAACTTTACAGATAAAGCAGCGTAACTTAACTCATAGTTTAATATTCACTTGTAAAAATCTCATACACACCTCTATTGG
>NW_013867167.1:0-324 GCF_000517525.1 Limulus polyphemus
GAAACTTTAGCGATACAAGTCCTTTCTTAAATAAAACTGGTTTATTCTTTCTGAATACAACTTTGCAATACACTTAATTTCCACAGTCGCGCTATAACAAACGCTGTAATTCACAACGAACGTCTCACGTGCTCGACTCAACTGTCCGTATCTATCTCTGTCGGCAGTTCATTTACACTGTTGCCGTCACTTCTTACCGGTCTTATATATACAAGAATAGCGAAATCTAGTAAACGCTCGAGTATTCACGAACCTTCGAGAATATGACGTGTTACTAGAGTCACGTGACCCCCTCTGTCGTAACAATACTTATCAAGCTTTCTC
>NW_013867168.1:0-324 GCF_000517525.1 Limulus polyphemus
CTACTGCTAGTTAATATACACAAACTACTGCTAGTTAATTTACACAAACCACTGCTAGTTAATATACACTGATCTTGTGACTCCAAAATGACCATCATAGTTTCCATATTATAACTTTTAATATGTTTTGTGTATTATAATGAAATTTAGCAACCTTTCAGTAATCATTACAAGTGTTTTTGTACACAAAATATCAGATTTTTAAGTTAAGTATGTCCATGATTATATGGAATCAGGATGTTGATTGATCTGAGTTCAAAGTGCTTTTTATGTTAAAGTTAAAAATACATTTTCTTCATCAAAGAATTGTGAAATTTTCTTTGC
>NW_013867169.1:0-321 GCF_000517525.1 Limulus polyphemus
TTATTGACAGGACTCAGTATTTTTAAATCTTGTGTCTTTTTATTGACAGTACACATATCGTTAAATCTTGTGGCTTGTTATTGATAGTACACAGTATCATTAAATCTTATGACTTGTTATGATAGTTTACTGTATCGTTAAATCTTGTGTCTTCTTATTGACAGTACACAGTATCGTTAAATATTGTGTCTTCTTATTGACAGTACAAAGTATTGATAAAACCTTTATCTTCTTATTGACACGACACAGTATTGTTAAATTATGTGTCTTCTTATTGACAGTACACAGTATTGATAAATTCTGTATCTTCTTATTGACAGG
>NW_013867170.1:0-737 GCF_000517525.1 Limulus polyphemus
TATTACATAGGTAAAGGTTATATGCTTTAACTTTTTTAAGTCTCAAGCTAGCATGTATTGATTTCTGTGTGGAAGGTGGACTGTTTAATCAGGTGATACAGAAATTTGCAACTGATTTGAAATAATTATAATTGTATTTTGACTAGTGGTTGAAGTATGTAATCTAAGATTATGAGGTACCACACTCTGGCCTGTCTGACTATAAAACTAGAGTATTTCAATGCTTTGTCTCTTGGTTTGCTGATCTTTGTTTTCATCTTTATTTTGTTTTGGGTCACTTGTTTTTAACTCTTAATATTGCCCTTGGTCTCAACAAAATGACTATCAGGCTTCTAATCTGAATGCCTACAGTCTTTTTTGTTGAGAACAAGGGAAATATTAAGAGTTGAAAACAAGAGACCCAACACAAAATAAGGATGAAAACAAAGATCAACAAACCAAGAGGGTAAGTTGGAAATTATTAAAATGTACACAGTTTTGTGAATAAAATTTTTTTTTGTTTATTCGTTTTCTTTTGCTCTCCATGTTCAACTTATTCTTTCCATAACAGTCCTGAACCTTCATTTTGTTTACTACTTTTAATTACTTGTGCCTGAATACAATAGACTGGTTAAAAATAAAAGTTGGTGCTGTGAAAAGGATTGTTATTGGAATTTTTTTCTAAATGTACTTTTTTTTTTAGTGGACTCTTGTACAGTAGTATATGTAAATTGTGCTGTCATGGAATATAATTTTTT
>NW_013867171.1:0-325 GCF_000517525.1 Limulus polyphemus
TTTTACATGAAAATTGGTTGTGTATTTTCTTGTCCTTTATCATAAAAAAACAATATTTTGTCAAGAACAATTATATGGATAAAGACAAAGTAGATAAAAAGTAAGATTGTCGTAAGTCAGCATCTTAAAAAAGCGTATTTTTCAGGACAATAAGTGATTTTCACTGCCTCATTCAAATAATGGATAATGTGTATGTTATGTGACGGATTTAGTATTCTTTATTTATTTTAATATCGAAGTCTGTTTAAACTAAATTTATATTTAGAAATGTACATAACATATACTGTTAAATATGTAATGCGAAATTCCCGCTCATTCTCTAAGG
>NW_013867172.1:0-324 GCF_000517525.1 Limulus polyphemus
GTTCTAAACTACTCATAGTTTCTTAGTGTATATGTTCTAAACTACTCATAGTTTCTTAGTGTTATACGAAGTTCGGGTGATCAAGAAGAATGACTCAGCTAGTAGCAACGAATGTTGTTATGTTTCCTTATATCTATGGTGTAGTTCTTTCAAAAGGTACGTATATTTATAATACTGTTACGTATCTGCTTGTTTGTTAATTTCCCGTAGAAATTCTTTCCGAGAAACTTCAGCGATACAAGTCCTTTCTTAATTAAAACTAGTTTATTCTTTCTCGATACAACTTTGCAATACACAGAATTTCCACAGTCACTTTAACTTAAC
>NW_013867173.1:0-1088 GCF_000517525.1 Limulus polyphemus
ATATATCACTGGATTGGTGGTGAGTTCCTGCAGTTATATAATATATACATATATCACTGGATTGGTGGTATGTCCACACAGTTGTATAATATAAACATCATATATCACTGGATTGGTGGTATGTTCGTGCAGTTATATAATATATACATATATCACTGGATTGGTGGTATGTCCACGCAGTTATTTAATATATACATATATCTCTGGATTGGTGGTACGTTCGTGCATTTATATAATATATACATATATCACTAGATTGGTGGTATGTCCACGCAGTTATATAATATATACATATATTACTGGATTGGTGGTACTTTCGTGCAGTTATATAATTGATACATATATCACTGGATTGGTGGTATGTCCATGTATATATTATATAACTGCATATATCTTTGGATTGGTGGTACGTTCGTGCAGTTATATAATATATATTTGATATATCATTGGGTTGGTGGTACGTATATACAGTTACATAATATATACATATATCACTGGATTGGTGGTGAGTTCCTGCAGTTATATAATATATACATATATCACTGGATTGGTGGTATGTCTGTGCAGTTATATATTATATACATATATTACTGGATTGGTGGTAAGTTCATGCAGTTATATAATATATACATATATCACTGGATTGGTGGTATGTTCACGCAGTTATATAATATATACACCATATATCACTGGATTGGTGGTACGTATATAAAGTTATATAACATATACATATATTACTGGATTGGTGGTACTTCGTGCAGTTATATAATATATACATATATCAAATATATCAAATATATATTATATAACTGTACGAACGTACCACCAATCCAGTGATATATGTATATATTATATAACTGCATGGACATACCACCAATCCACCAATCCAGTGATATATGTATATATTATATAACTGTATATACGTACCACCAACCCAGTGGAACGTACCAATGCAGTTATATAATATATACATATATCACTGGATTGGTGGTATGTCCACGCAGTTATATAATATACACATCATATACCACTGGATTGGGGGGTACGTTCGTGCTGTTATATAATATATATATATATATCACTGGATT
>NW_013867174.1:0-324 GCF_000517525.1 Limulus polyphemus
GTATAATCAAAACGTTAAAACCCAAAGCAACACACCAAAAGTATAATCAAAACGTTAAAACTCAACGCGGCACACCAAAAATTATAATTAAAAACGTTAAAACCCAAAGCAACACACCAAAAGTTTAATTCAAAACGTTAAAACCCAACGCGGCACACCAAAATTATAATTCAAAACGTTAAAACCCAAAGCGACACACCAAAAGTTTAATTCAAAACGTTAAACTCAAAGCGACACACCAAAACTATAATTCCAAACGTTAAACTCAAAGCGACACACCAAAAGTATAATCAAAACATTAAAACCCAAAGCAACACACAAAAA
>NW_013867175.1:0-324 GCF_000517525.1 Limulus polyphemus
AGATATCAGACTTCTTGTCAAGACAACAATAATGATATAGCTAGTGTTATGAAGGTATCAGACTTCTTGCCAATACAACAATGATATAGCTACTGTTATGAATGTATCAGATTTCTTGCCAAGACAACAATGATATATCTAGTGTTATGAATGTATCAGATTTCTTGCCAATACACCAATGATATATCTAGTGTTATGAAGATATCAGACTTCTTGCTAAGACAACAATAATATATCTAGTGTTAGGGAGATATCAGACTTCTTGCCAATACAACAATGATATAGCTAGTGTTATGGAGATATCAGACTTCTTGCCAATACAAC
>NW_013867176.1:0-324 GCF_000517525.1 Limulus polyphemus
CCGATAAAACATTACGAACAGCATTTTCACATTTTATAAAACAAAACTGTTTTATTAGTTGATAGGAACTTAAAAAAATTAGAATATACACGAGGTTTACTTTACAAGTTCTAGGCCGTATGTGGTTTGTTCTCTTGAGTTATTTTTGGTTTATATGTATTTCTCCCATCTAACTATCTGTTGATTCATTTTCCATGTCGTTTTGAACATTTTCTAAAATGAGAAATTTTGCATGTGTGTATATCGTTTCGAGTTCCTTCAAGTGAAGTATCTCTCTTTGCGTCAGTTGTTTTTTCATAAGAAGCATTCGTTTTACGTGATTTC
>NW_013867177.1:0-324 GCF_000517525.1 Limulus polyphemus
CAATGAATAGTGTTAGAAAACTTATAAAATATTCAGTTAAAAAAAGAGCTATTTGAATAAAGCAAGGGGAAAGAGTTTAAATTTCTATTGAGGCTTGGATTTTCGTTCATAATATGTACACTTTCTTTTATCAACAGTTCGTGACCATTACAATCAGTAGTTAGAATTAAAAAGTCTTCTATGGAAATGGGGTGTGATTATGACGTTTTGTTGTGAAACTATATAGGAGAGTTAGGTGGAGTTTGAAGTTTAAGTCCAGTTCTGTTAGAAACTCCCATGTGTACCAAGGTGCGTATTTGTAAATGACGAGAATATTGGAATCTG
>NW_013867178.1:0-324 GCF_000517525.1 Limulus polyphemus
CTACACAAGATATGTTGATGCCACTTTGAAATAAAACCTTTATACTACATAATATATGTTAATGCACTTTTGAAATAAAATCTTTATACTACACAAGATATGTTGATGCCACTTTTGAAATAAAACTTTTATACTACAAAAGATATGTTGATGCCACTTTTGAAATAAAACTTTTATACTACAAAAGATATGTTGATGCCACTTTTGAAATAAAACCTTTATATTACAAAAGACATGTTGATGCCATTTTTGAAATAAAACCTTTATGTTAAACAAGATATATTGAGGCCTCTTTTGAAATAAAATCTTTGTATTACACAAGAT
>NW_013867179.1:0-324 GCF_000517525.1 Limulus polyphemus
AAATGACAGTGTTATCGCCATAAAGACAACAGTATAATTATCACCATGAAGACCAAATGACAGTGTTATCGCCATAAAGACCACAGTATAGTTATCACCATGAAGACCAAATGATAGTGTTATCGCCATAAAGATCACAGTATAGTTATCACCATGAAGACCAAATGACAGTGTTATCGCCATAAAGACAACAGTATAATTATCACCATGAAGACCAAATGACAGTGTTATCGCCATAAAGACCACTGTATAGTTATCACCATGAAGACCAAGTGACAGTGTTATCGACATAAAGATCACAGTATAGTTATCACCATGAAGACC
>NW_013867180.1:0-324 GCF_000517525.1 Limulus polyphemus
AAGATACTATACTCAGAAGGAACAGTAAACCAAACTAACGATAGTTTCCTGGTTTTTTGTAAGATACTATACTCAGAAGGAACAGTAAACCAAACTAACGATAGTTTCTTGGATTTTTGTAAGAGACTATATTCAGAAGGAACAGTAAACCGAACTAACGATGGTTTATTGGTTTTTTGTAAGATACTATACTCAGAAGGAACAGTAAACCAAACTAACGATAGTTTCTTGGTTTTTTGTAAGATACTATACTCAGAAGAAACAGTAAACCAAACTAACGATAGTTTCTTGGTTTTTTGTAAGAGACTATATTCAGAAGGAACA
>NW_013867181.1:0-588 GCF_000517525.1 Limulus polyphemus
AAACCATCGGGTATTTTAGGAGATGAGTGATTTTTGATGCAGTGTTTACTTAATCATAATTCATACATGAAACTTTGAACATATAGTTTCGTAAATGGTACAAATACGGTTCTACTGGCGTTGTTTTAAAATGTAGCTCAACATGTCTGTCTTATATTTTACTAAGAAAATAAATCAAACGAAATATATAAAGAAAATATTTAGGTAAACTGTGGCAGGAATGCTATAAGAAAAATAATATAATAGGTTTAAATTAAGACTTTTAGGAATAAACTGAATGAACTTATGTAATAATGCCCGACTGTGACGGACTGGAGATCTCGAGCGTCTTGAACTGCACCCACAGTTAAAATGTTAAGAGTGTTTGGTAGTACCGAAGAGCAACAATTAGTCCCGATATTCGGTTAAGAGAAGCCACGTTTTGGTGGTGGTTGTTACCAACTGTTTTTCTTCCCTACCCCTAATTTTGAAGAACAGACTAGGACCGATCCTACTGAGTACTTAAAGTATCGATCCGGTGCAAAAATAAACAAATGTTCGGCAGAAATACACTGTTACCGTTTTTTAAAAAATGTAGAGACTGGGCGT
>NW_013867182.1:0-550 GCF_000517525.1 Limulus polyphemus
AGAAACAAAATGCTGGTTGTGAATCAACTTGTGAAATATCATTTGGATAAAGAAGCATCACGTTGTAGTGGTGATAGCTCAAAATATGATTCCCATTGTATAAATCATGCTTTTAATAAAAGTAGTGTTCACCAAACTTGTCGTACTTGTCAAATTATCTTTGCTTTCATGGATGATTTGATGGAAAAAGTTATTACAGATCATTATCATATGCTTGATGATATTCTTAACAAAATGAAGTCTACATGCGACATCGGATTCGTGTACTCAATCAACGGGTGGAAATTTCAAAGTTAAAGCAAACATTGCTTAGTGAGAAACATTTACATCTTGTAATCCATTAAACAGTATGCTGTATCATAATGGGTTGGACATATTATTGTGAGAAAAGTACAGAGCATATTGGAAAACGCGTACCATGCCGACTTAATCCAGCATTGGAACTATTATTCAAAGTTGATTCCGGATGCAGATGTTGCAAATGGAAGGCAACAGGCTGACTTTGATCAAATATATTATGATCACGTAACTAGTGGGGATTCGAAGCATG
>NW_013867183.1:0-324 GCF_000517525.1 Limulus polyphemus
CCAAGTATATGTAAGATGTTTGTATCAAGTATATACAAGATGTTTGTATCAAGTATATATATAAGATGTTTGTATCAAGTATATACAAGATGTTTGTATCAAGTATATACAAGATGTTTGTATCAAGTATATACAAGATGTTTGTATCAAGTATATATATAAGATGTTTGTATCAAGTATATATATAAGATGTTTGTATCAAGTATATACAAGATGTTTGTATCAAGCATATACAAGATCTTTGTATCAAGTATATACAAGATGTTTGTGTCAAGTATATATACAAGATGTTTGTACCAAGTATATGTAAGATGTTTGTATCAA
>NW_013867184.1:0-334 GCF_000517525.1 Limulus polyphemus
TATATATATATATATGGTAAATAAAACTGCTGATTAAACATTCACAACGATATACATATATATGGTAAATAAAAACTTCTGATTAAACATTTACTACGATATATATATATGGTAATAAAATCTTGTGATTAAGCATTTAGAATGATATATATCTATAGAAAGAGATGGTAAATAAAATCCTCTTATTAAAAATTCACAACAATATATATATATATATATATACGGTAAATAAATCTTCTGATTAAAAATTCACAACGATATATAAATGGTATATAAAACCTTCTGTTAAAAATTCACATCGATATATATATATCTATGGTAAATAAAATTTCTG
>NW_013867185.1:0-317 GCF_000517525.1 Limulus polyphemus
GATGAAAGTTACCACGGTGTTAGAATCAGGACAGAAAGAATTATAGATGAAAGTTACCACGTGTTAGAATCAGGACAGAAAGAATTATAGATGAAAATTACCACGATGTTAGAATCAGGACAGAAATAATTCTAAATGAAAATTACCACGTTGTTAGAATCAGGACAGAAAGAATTCTAGATGAAGGTTATCACAGTGTCAGAATCAGGACAGAAAGAATTCTAGATGAAAGTTACCATAGTGTTAGAATCAGGACAGAAATAATTCTGGATGAAAGTTACCACGGTGTTAGAATCAGGACAGAAAGAATTCTAGAT
>NW_013867186.1:0-323 GCF_000517525.1 Limulus polyphemus
TTTAAGTCTATTACACTTTATATGTGATCCTTTGTGTTAACTCTTTTATCAAAAAAAAATATTTTTTCTTTGTCTGAGTTTATGATTGTTTGTTTGTTTGAAGTTAAGCACATAACTACACCATGGGCCAGTGGCGTAGCAAGGGTTCTCAGCACCCGGGGGCAAAGACACTTTTGGCGCCCCACCTCTGAAATGTTTTGATTATTTGTTTTGGGACTCATTACCCACTTAATGACAATAACATAAAGAATTAATTACTGCCTTACACAGGCCTAAAATAAAGTCACAATATAACATCTTACGATATCACAACTGTAAACCTG
>NW_013867187.1:0-324 GCF_000517525.1 Limulus polyphemus
TAGATTTAAGTCAGTATAAATGTACACTTCTTATTGGTGCTAGATTTAAGTCAGTATAAACGTACACTTCTTACTGGTGCATGATTTAAGTCAGTATAAATGTACACTTCTTACTGGTGCTAGATTTAAGTCAGTATAAATGTACACTTCTTATTGGTGCATGATTTAAGTCAGTATAAATGTACACTTCTCATTGGTGCATGGTTTAAGTCAGTATAAATGTACACTTCTTATTGGTGCTAGATTTAAGTCAGTATAAATGTACACTTCTTATTGGTGCATGGTTTAAGTCAGTATAAATGTACACTTCTTACTGGTGCTAGA
>NW_013867188.1:0-386 GCF_000517525.1 Limulus polyphemus
TGTTAATAATAATAATAATAATATTTTTTTCAAGCTTTAAGTACTGAGTTTGCCAAATACATTAAACATCTTTATCTCGTTATTGTAACGAAATTATTCAAAGGGAAGAAACATACCCAGAGTTTGAAATATCATACATGATAAACATATTTGATTTTGTTATAAAATCGTTGAATATTGTTGCGTCAGCGAGTCACATGACTACAGTGACGCCACGTTTCTAGAACTATCTCGTATCTTGGCGAATGCTCTTGTATTTGCTAGATATAGGGTAGTTTGGTATATATAAGAGGGGACAACGTGACGCGAGAACGGAATGTAATGAATTACTCACTGTCTATACACACAGATCTGCAGTCAGAAGTATTATTGAGCAACGTTCGTCG
>NW_013867189.1:0-324 GCF_000517525.1 Limulus polyphemus
TACAAAGTTTGTTAAATTTTGTGTATCCTTATTGACAGTACACAGTATTGTTAAATCTTGTGTCTTCTTATTGAGAGTACACAGTATTGTTAAATCTTGTGTCTTCTTATTGAGAGTACACAGTATTGTTAAATCTTGTGTCTTCTTATTGACAGTACACAGTATCGTAAAATCGTGTGGTTTGTCAGTGATAGTACACAGTATTGTTAAATATTGTGTCTTCTTATTGACAGTACACAGTTTGTTAAATCTTGTGTATCCTTATTGACAGTACACAGTATTGTTAAATCCTGTGTCTTCTTTTTGAGAGTACACAGTATTGTT
>NW_013867190.1:0-450 GCF_000517525.1 Limulus polyphemus
TAAAGAATGTGTACCACCAAAACAATGTGCGTCAGTTATGACTAGTTTCTTGGTTTACGTGCTAGAAATTCACGATGTTAAAGAATGTGTACCACCAAAACAATGTGCGTCAGTTATGACTAGTTTCTTGGTTTACGTGCTAGAAATTCACGATGTTAAAGAATGTGTACCACCAAAACAATGTGCGTCAGTTATGACTAGTTTCTTGGTTTACGTGCTAGGAATCCTCGATGTTAAAGAATGTTTGTCAGCTACGATTGCTTTCTTGATTTGTGTGCTAGAAATTCTCTACATTAAACAATATTTTTCTGTCATCACTGGTTTAAACCAGTCATGTCTGATGTACATTATTTTGGTGGAACATGTTGTTTAACGTAGAGAATTCTAAACATAAAAATCATAGTTGATACGTGCTACTTAGTGTATAGAATTCCTAGCTCACAAATCAAG
>NW_013867191.1:0-648 GCF_000517525.1 Limulus polyphemus
TGTTGTATTGGCTAATGGTTAGATGAACACTGTTTGGTATTGCCTAATGGTTAGATGAACAATGTTTGGTATTGGCTAATGGTTAGATTTATAATGTTTGCTATTGGCTAATGGTTAGATGAACAGTGTTTGGTATTGCCTAATGGTTAGATGAACAATGTTTGGTATTGGCTAATGGTTAGATTAATAATGTTTGCTATTGGCTAATTGTTAGATGAATAATGTTTCTCATAAAATAGTAACAATGTTCGGTATTGGCTAATGGTGAGATGAACAATGTTTGCTATTGGCTAACGGTTAGATGAATAATGTTTGGTTGTGGCTAAAAGATAGGCGGTCTAATCATTAGTCAATACCAAACATTGTTTATTGAACCTTTAGCCAATATCTACCATTAATCATTTAACCATTAGCAAAAACCAAACATTATTAAACTATGTTTGTGTTACTGGCTAATGGTTAGATGAACAATGTTTGGTATTGGCTAATGGTTAGATGAACAATATTTGGGTATTGACTAATGGTTAGATGAACAATGTTTGGTATTGGCTAAGGGTTAGATGATTAACTGGTAGATATTGGCTAAAGGTTCAATAAACAATGTTTGGTATTGACTAATGATTAGACAAACAATGTTTGTTACTGGCT
>NW_013867192.1:0-323 GCF_000517525.1 Limulus polyphemus
ACAACTGGACATTGGGACAGGAATTAGCAAAGTTTTGTAATAGCCGTCAAGATGACTGGGATGTTTTACTCCCTTCACTGTTGATAGCCTATAGGACAGCAGAGCATGAAACCACTGGATACACTCCAGCAAAGTTGATGTTTGGTCGGGAACTTCGGTTGCCAGTGGATCTGTTAACAGGACACCCACCTTATGAAGAGTTTGTGAAAGTGTTATCGGAAAGGATGGATGATATCCACCATCAAGTGCATTCAAACTTTAAACGTCTGCTGATTCGATGAAGTTAACTTATGATAAGAGATCTACTGAAGTCAGCTTTGAAC
>NW_013867193.1:0-373 GCF_000517525.1 Limulus polyphemus
ACTACTCCACGAACATCTAGGTGTTACTCTAGTTACCAAATTTATAACCACCATACTCATTTTTAGCTTTACTTGGTACAACTACTCCATGAACACCTAGGTGTATCTCTAGTTACAGAATTTATAACCACCATACTCATCTTTAGCCTTACTTGGAACAATTACTCCATGAACACTTAGGTTTAACTCTAGTTTCCGATTTTATAACCACCATACTCATCTTTAGCCTTACTTGGAACAATTACTCCATGAACACTTAGGTATAACTCTGGTTACCGAATTTATAACCCCCATACTCATCTTTAGCGTTATTTGGTACAACAACTCCATCAACACCTAGGTGTAACTCTAGTTTCCGATTTTATAACCGCCA
>NW_013867194.1:0-323 GCF_000517525.1 Limulus polyphemus
CTTCTTATTGACAGTACACAGTATCGTTAAATCTTGTGTCTTCTTATTGACAGTACACAGTATCGTTAAATCTTGTGTCTTCTTATTGACAGTACACAGTATCGTTAAACTTTGTCTTTTTATAGATAGTACACGATATTGCTAAATCGTGTGTCTTCTTATTGACAGTACACAGTATTGTTAAATCTTGTGTCTTCTTATTGACAGGACATATTATTGATAAATCTTGTGTTTTCTTACTGACGGTACACATTATCATTGAATATTGTGTCTTCTTATTGACAATACACAGTATTGTTAAATCTTGTGTCTTCTTATTGACA
>NW_013867195.1:0-295 GCF_000517525.1 Limulus polyphemus
GCAGTTGTACCAAGTAAGGCTAAAAATGAGTATGGTGGTTATAAATTCGGTAACTAGAGTAAAACTTAGGTGTTCGTGGATTTGTTGTACCAAGTAAGGCTAACGATGAGTATGGTGGTTATAAATTAGGTAACTAGAGCTACACCTAGGTATTCGTGGAGTAGTTGTACCAAGTTGTACCAAGTAAAGCTAACGATGAGTATGGTGGTTATAAATTCGGTAACTAGAGTTACACCTAGGTGTTCATTGAATAGTTGTACCAAGTTAGACTAAAGATGAGTATGATGGTTATAAA
>NW_013867196.1:0-324 GCF_000517525.1 Limulus polyphemus
TTTTCAGAATATTACTTTTTTACATCAGTAAATGTAGAGCTACGAATAAGTTGTGAAAAATGTTTTTGGAACGAAATACACTGCTGAAATTTTTGGAATGGTACTCTTTGCATCAGTAAGTGTAGAGCAAGGATTACCAACACCATAAAATCAATCTTTTTTATTACCGAATCGTAACTTAGCAGATATTCAAGTAAATGTTTCGCTAAAGAAAATATTCATCTTTATAGATAAGTTTCTTTAAAGACCAACCGATTTATTGAAAGTTTACTTATATTAAAGTAATGTTATCTTCTAGATTATAAGATATCAGAAATAAAGTTG
>NW_013867197.1:0-324 GCF_000517525.1 Limulus polyphemus
AATATCATGCGAAGTTTCACCTTCCTACAATGCGTTTTAAGGGAGTTATGGCAGGTTTTGAGTTTTTTACCAGTACTTTGTCCCATTTAGACGAATCTTTTTGAATTTTTTAATGAAGGTTCACGTCAACCTTGAGAAATTACATACAAAACTCTAGATTTCTAGTTTTAGTTTTACGAATTTTGTGGTCGTTTATGTTACTCTTTTATTGGCTTCCATTAAAACGTATGTGTACTGCAGTGAAGCTTTTAGTTAACGATTGTTTCTCGATTTGTTGTTACCAGAGAGTCCTGAATTGATGGTTCTTCGCCAAATTTGGTATGT
>NW_013867198.1:0-460 GCF_000517525.1 Limulus polyphemus
ATCTATACTTCTTGTTTCCTTTCTTGTTCCAGTTGCCACTGCTGTAGTCTCTCTTCTTGTTTCTTTTTTTGTTCTTCTAGTTTCTTTTCTTTTTTCTTTTCTCGTTCTTTTTGTTTCTTTTCTTTTTCCTCCAGCAACTGCTGTAATCTTTCTTGTTTATTTTGCTGTTCGAGCTGCCACTGTTTCAAGTTTTCTTGCCACTGCTGTAATCTCTCTTCTTGTTTATTTTGCTGTTCGAGATGCCAATGTTTCAGGTTTTCTTGCCACTGCAGTAATCTCTCTTCTTGTTTAATTTGCTGGTCGAGCTGCCACTGGTGCAGGTTTTGTTGCAACTACTGTAATCACTCTTCTTGTTTTTATTTTGCTGTTCTAGCTGCCACTGTTGCAGGTTTTCTTGCAACTGCTGTTGTCTCTCTTCTTGTTTATTTTCTTTTTCCTCCAACTTTCTTTTTCCGCCAAC
>NW_013867199.1:0-272 GCF_000517525.1 Limulus polyphemus
GTTTGGTATTGACTAATGATTAGACAAACAATGTTTGTTTCTGGCTAATTTTTAGATGAACAATGTTTGGTATTGACTAATGGTTAGATGAACAATGTTTGCATTGACTAATGGTTAGATGAACAATGTTTGGTATTGGCTAAGGGTTAGATGATTAATGGTAGATATTGGCTAAAGGTTCAATAAACAATGTTTGGTATTGACTAATGATTAGACAAACAATGTTTGTTACTGGCTAATGGTTAGATGAACAATGTTTGGTATTGGCTAAG
>NW_013867200.1:0-366 GCF_000517525.1 Limulus polyphemus
AAAGAGTAGCCCCAAGAGTTGGCGGTGGGTGGTGATGACTAGCTGCCTTCTTTCTAGTATATCACTGCGAAATTAGATAGCCCTATTTTAGCTTTGTGCGAAATTAAAAAGAAACTAAACGAAATAAACAATCAAATATATTGGTGGTTCAATATAATATTCAACTATCTGTAAAAAATAATCGAAATCAATTCACAGAGTTTTGAGCGTTTTTTATATTATATATATTTTAAAAATTATGTTTGTTAAAGATCAGTAATCGTAATCAGTTTGGAAGTCACAGTCTTGAGCGTTTTTTCCATATTATATATATTTTTAAAATTATATTTGTTAAAGATCAGTAATCGTAATCAGTTTGGAATTCAC
>NW_013867201.1:0-323 GCF_000517525.1 Limulus polyphemus
ATCACAATACTAAACAATCACAATGTCAAGACCCCTTACTTCCGTCACAATATTAAACAATCACAATGTCAAGACCCTTTACTTCCATCACAATATTAAACAATCACAATGTCAAGATCCTTTACTTTCATCACAATGTTAAACAACCACAAAGTCAAGACCCTTTACTTCCATCACAATCTTAAACAATCACAATGTCAAGATCCTTTACTTTCATTACAATATTAAACAATCACAATGTCAAGATCCTTTACTTCCGTCACAATGTTAAACAAACACAATGTCAAGATCCTTTACTTCCATCGTAATGTTAAGTAATTTCC
>NW_013867202.1:0-376 GCF_000517525.1 Limulus polyphemus
AGATCTAAGAGACCATGGAGTCTTCTATTAAAATAAAAAGGGCTTCTTTGTATTGAAATATGAGGAAAAACAATTTTTTTCAAAATTTGAGCAAAATCATGGGCTATAGCCTTTGCTTTTCGGTGAAAATATGAATTTTTTTGGAAAAAATAAAAAAGTGCTTTTTGGACGCAAAATTAATAGGAAAATAGCGGGTGGTGCTTATTTTCTCTAAAAACTGAAAATTGAAACATCATAGCATTAACTAAAAATAATATGCGATGTGAAATTTATAACATTAACGTAAAAACTATATAATCATAAAAGTAAAAAAATTGAACTTTCGCTAACCCAGGGTAAAAAACAATACAAAAGGTGTTGGGATGTAAGACTTTCA
>NW_013867203.1:0-698 GCF_000517525.1 Limulus polyphemus
AAACTAGTGTGTCCTGTAAACTATATTACGTGTTTTAATCTAGTGTGTCCTGTAAAGTGTATACGTTTTTAAACTAGTATGTCTCGTAAGGTGTATTACGTGTTTTAAACTAGTGTCTATAAAGTATATTACGTGTTTTAAACTATTGTTCTGTAAGGTGTATTACGTTTTTAAACTAGTGTGCCCCGTAAAGTCTATTACGTGTTTTAATCTAGTGTGTCCTGTAAAGCGTATTACGTATTTTAAACTAGTGTGTCCTGTAAACTATATTACGTGTTTTAATCTAGTGTGTCCCGTAAAGTGTATTACGTATTTTAAACTAGTGTGTCCCGTAAAGTGTATTACGTGTTTTAAACTAGTGTGTCCCGTAAAGTCTATTACGTGTTTTAAACTAGTGGCCTATAAAGTATATTACGTGTTTTAAACTATTGTTCTGTAAGGTGTATTACGTGTTTTAAACTAGTGTCCTATAAAGTATATTACGTGTTTTAATCTAGTGTGTCCCGTAAAGTGTATTACGTATTTTAAACTAGTGTGTCCTGTAAACTATATTACGTGTTTTAATCTAGTGTGTCCCGTAAAGTGTATTACGTATTTTAAACTAGTGTGTCCTGTAAAGTGTATTACGTGTTTTAATCTAGTGTGTCCTGTAAAGTGTATTACGATTTTAAACTAGTGTGTCCTGTAAACTATATTAC
>NW_013867204.1:0-323 GCF_000517525.1 Limulus polyphemus
GTACTTTCAATAAGAAGAAACAAGATTTAACAATACAGTGTACTGTCAATAAGAAGACACAAGATTTAAAAAAACTGTGTACTGTCAATAAGAAGATACATGATTTAACGATACTGTGTACTGTCAATAAGAAGACACAATATTCAACGATAATGTGTACTGTCAATAAGAAGACAAGATTTAACGATACTGTGTACTGTCAATAAAAAGACACAAGATTTAACAATAATGTGTCCTGTCAATAAGAAGACACAAGATTTAACGATACTGTGTACTGTCAATAAGAAGACACAATATTCAACGATAATGTGTACTTTCAATTA
>NW_013867205.1:0-427 GCF_000517525.1 Limulus polyphemus
CCAAGGGTAAATCTAGTAAAGTTACAGAGTGTCTTGAATGTTATAAACCAGATTAAGCCTAGTAAAGTTACAGAATGTCTTGAATGTTATAAACCAGATTAAGCCTATTAAAGTTACAAAGTGTCTTGAATGTTATAAACCAGAATAAGCCTAGTAAAGTTACAAAGTGTCTTGAATGTTATAAACCAAGGGTAAACCTAGTAAAGTTACAGAGTGTCTTGAATGTTATAAACCAGATTAAGCCTAGTAAAGTTACAAAGTGTCTTGAATGTTATAAACCAGATTAAGCCTAGTAAAGTTACAAAGTGTCTTGAATGTTATAAACTAGAATAAGTCTAGTAAAGTTACAAAGTGTCTTCAATGTTATAAATCAAGGGTAAACCTAGTAAAGTTACAGAGTGTCTTGAATGTTATAAACTAGAAAGTT
>NW_013867206.1:0-403 GCF_000517525.1 Limulus polyphemus
AGTCCCAATGTTTAATAACAGTTCCAGATGTTAATTAATAACAGTCCCAATGTTTAATAACAGTTCAAATGTTTAATAACAGTTCCAAATGTCAATTAATAACAGTCCCAATGTTTTATAACAGTTCAAATGTTTAATAACAGTTCCAAATGTCAATTAATAACAGTTCCAAATGTTAATTAATAACAGTCCCAATGTTTAATAACAGTTCAAATGTTTAATAACAGTTCCAAATGTCAATTAATAACAGTCCCAATGTTAATTAATAACAGTTCAAATGTTTAATAACAGTTCAAATGTTTAATAACAGTTCAAATGTCAATTAATAACAGCTCCAAATGTCAATTAATAATAGTCCCAATGTTTAATAACAGTTCAAATGTCAATTAATAACAGTTCCAAA
>NW_013867207.1:0-461 GCF_000517525.1 Limulus polyphemus
TGTAGGTACACTTTAACGTTGCGTAGAAATATGTAGAGTTTTACCTTCCTACTGTTTGTTTTAAAGGAGTTATGGAACGTTTTGCGTTTTGTACCAGTACTTCGTTCCATTTGGACGGATCTTCTCGAAATTTTTTCAATGAACGTTCGTTGCAAACTTGCGTATTTACATGCAAAATTCTAGCCTTCTATTGTCATTTTTGCGTCTTTTGTGGTCGTTTTATGTTACTCTTTTATTCGCTTTTCTGATAGCGTATGTGTACTGCAGTGAAGCTTTTGGTTACTGATTGTTTTTCGATTTCTTGTTACCAGAGGGTGCTAAATTGAAAACGCAAAACGTTCCATAACTCCCTTAAAACAAACAGTAGGAAGGTAAAACTGCATATAACTACGCAACGTTAAAGTGTACCTACATTCCAAATTTGGTGAAGAATCATTGGTACCAGTTCTTCGTTCCATTTG
>NW_013867208.1:0-326 GCF_000517525.1 Limulus polyphemus
CGTTTCCGACGTGTGAACGTTGCTTCGTCTCTTCTGGCGCCAAAAACAATGGCTCAGTCCTAAACAATAAACCACTCCGACCTCAAAACCTGGACTCCATCCGCAGAAAGTGGACATCAAAGGAGTAATTCATTTCGAACTCCTCAATCCAGAGCGAACTGTCAATGCAGAGATCTATAGTCAGTCACTGGAACGTTTAAATCAAGCCCTTCATCAGAAACGCCCTTCACTCGTCAATCGGAAAGGTGTTTTTCTTCTCCACGACAATGCACGTCCACATGTGGCGCGTTTGACGCAACACAAGATTATGGAGTTGGGTTGGGAAG
>NW_013867209.1:0-324 GCF_000517525.1 Limulus polyphemus
CAAACTACGGCTTAGCAGATTTGATGGCAGCAATACAAGAACAGCAAAAGAAACAAGAAAATCGAGAAGAGAAATTACAGCAGTTGTTGGAGGAAAAAGAAAAGAAACAAGAAGAAAGACAACAGCAGTTGCAAGAAAACCTGCAACAGTGGCAGCTCGAACAGCAAAATAAACAAGAAGAGAGACAACAGCAGTGGCAGCTCGAACAACAAAATAAACAAGAGAGATTACAACAGCTATTGGAGGAGAAAGAAAATAAACAAGAAGAGAGACTACAGCGGTGGCAACTGGAACAAGAAAGGAAACAAGAAGTACAAATGGAAA
>NW_013867210.1:0-324 GCF_000517525.1 Limulus polyphemus
ACAGTATCGTTAAATCTTGTGTCTTCTTATTGACAGTACACAGTATTGATAAATGCTGTATCTTCTTATTGACAGGACACAGTATTATTAAATTTACTGTCTTTTTATTGACAGTACACAGTATCGTTAAATCTTGTCTTCTTTTTGATAGTACATAGTATTGTTAAATATTGTGTCTTCTTATTGACAGTACATATTATTGTTAAATCCCGTATCTTCTTATTGACAGAACACAGTATTGTTAAATCTTGTTTCTTCTAATTGACAGTACACAGTTTTGATAAATCCTGTATCTTCTTATTGACAGGACTAAGTATTTTTAAA
>NW_013867211.1:0-610 GCF_000517525.1 Limulus polyphemus
ATGTCCCCTTCTCACAGTGGGAGCTTTCCTTGTTGTCATCTGAATACTGGTTATTTGTCCCCTTCTCACAGTGGGAGCTTTCTTTATTGACATCTGAATACTGGTTATTTGTCCCCTTCTCACAGTGGAAGCTTTCTTTATTGACATCTGAATACTGGTTATTTGTCCCCTTCTCACAGTGGAAGCTTTCTTTATTGTCATCTGAATACTGGTTATTTGTCCCCTTCTCACAGTGGGAGCTTTCTTTATTGACATCTGAATACTGGTTATTTGTCCCCTTCTCACAGTGGAAGCTTTCTTTATTGTCATCTGAATACAGGTTATCTGTCTCCTTCTCACAGTGGGAGCTTTCCTTGTTGTCATCTGAATACTGGTTATTTGTCCCCTTCTCACAGTGAGAGTTTTACTTCATATCCTTTCCCTAGACTGAAGTTTTGGAGAATCCAACTCTGACAATATATAATGAATCATATATGGATCCTTCAGTTCCTGGATCTTTGTTTATATGATTATCATTCTCAAAAACTATTTCAACTTAGCTGATTTTAACCACATAGTTGTTAATATTAACTTCTGTTAGAAAACCACACCAACATTAGCTGGTTTTTCT
>NW_013867212.1:0-324 GCF_000517525.1 Limulus polyphemus
TTGTACCAAATAACGCTAAAGATGAGTATGATGGTTATAAATTCTGTAACTAGAGTTACACCTAGGTGTTGATGGAGTAGTTGTACCAAGTAAGGCTAAAGATGAATATGGTGGTTATAAATTCGGTAACTAGAGTTACATCTAAATGTTCATGGAGTAGTTGTACCAAGTAAGGCTGAAGATGGGTATGGTGGTTATAAATTCGGTAACTAGAGTTACACCTAAGTGTTCATGGAGTAGTTATACAGTGTAAGGCTGAAGATGAATATGGTGGTTATAAATTCTGTAACTAGAGTTACACCTAGTGTTCATGGAGTAGTTGTA
>NW_013867213.1:0-323 GCF_000517525.1 Limulus polyphemus
GTTGTTGCTGAGGGATCAGTTTGTAGATGCCTTGGCCAGTCCACAACTAAAGATACAAGTGAAGCAAGCACATCCCTCTACCATTCAGGATGCAATGGTCAGAGCTCACGAATTTGAATCCTACGTTAAGTCCAGCACAGAGGTACCAAGGCTGGTACAGTCATCTGGATTCAAGGCCAGAAAAGGCCAGCTTTCAGAGATGTTTGAGGGACTTTGCTGGCACTGTAACAAACCTGGGCACAAGAGAGCTCAATGCTGGCAACTTCAACACAGGGGAGATGATACAGCAGGAAAGGCTGCTACCCAGAAAGGCTGTTGGAACT
>NW_013867214.1:0-324 GCF_000517525.1 Limulus polyphemus
AACTTTTGTCAAATTATGCAGACATCTTTTCAAAAGGAGATCATGACTTCAGCTGCACAAACCTTGTAGAACACAAAATAAACACAGGCAATCACCGTCCAATAAAATCCCTCCGAGGAGAATAGCTCCAGCAAAGCGACAAGAAATAGAAAAGATCATGGATGGTTTAATTAAGGAAGGGATAGTCGAGAAATCAGATAGCCCATGGTCAGCTCCCGTCGTGTTAGTCCAGAAGAAGGATTGGACCCAACGTTGCTGTGTGGACTTCAAGGCTCTTAACAGCAGAACCGAAAAATACTCATACCCACTGGCAAGAATTTATGA
>NW_013867215.1:0-323 GCF_000517525.1 Limulus polyphemus
CCAGAGAACGGTAAACACACAGAGAATGCTAGAGAACAGAGAACGGCAAACACACAGAGAAGGCTAGACAGCCAGAGAACGGTAAACACACAGAGAAGGCTAGACAGCCAGAGAACGGTAAACACACAGAGAAGGCTAGACAGCCAGAGAACGGTAAACACACAGAGAATGCTAGACAGCCAGAGAACGGTAAACACACAGAGAAGGCTGGACAACCAGAGAACGGCAAACAGACAGAGAAGGCTGGACAACCAGAGAACGGCAAACAGACAGAGAAGGCTGGACAACCAGAGAACGGCAAAGAGACAGAGAAGGCTAGACAA
>NW_013867216.1:0-325 GCF_000517525.1 Limulus polyphemus
GTTTGGGGCAGAGGACCAGCAATGTCGACAGCTACTCTTTCCATTGGTGCACCAATTTGATATAACTTCATTGGCGCACATCCCTTATGCTTGGGTCCCCTTTTAGCACAACATGTACTGCATGTTTTGCACCATTCTTCCACATCTTGTCTCATACCTATCCAGTAAAATCTGTGTCGTAGGTGACTCAATGTTTTCTTAACTCCGAGATGTCCTCCTGTTACAGTATCATGGGATTGACGCAGCACAACTTCCCGTAACTTTCTCGGTATAACCATTTGCCAGGTCGTCACTTTCCCGTCTGCAGTTTCCCATCTCCGGAGAA
>NW_013867217.1:0-324 GCF_000517525.1 Limulus polyphemus
AACAGTAAGAAATCGTTTAAAATCTGCGGGACTCATAAAATGCCCGACACTTGATGATCGCCATCGCAGGGAGAGGTTGGCCTGGTGCAGAGCAAGGCAGAACTGGAACCTTCAAACCTGGCGACGAATACACTGGTCAGACGAGAGTAGATTTTTACTCCACGTAACTGATGGTCGAACCCGTGTTTGGAGGCATCGTAACGCAGCTTACACTCCAAGAAACATTGTTCCAACAGTGCTCAGTTATGGTATGGGGCTATGTCTCGCATGATTGCAAGCTGGATTTGGTAACAATCAATGGCAACCTTACTGGCGAAAAGTACA
>NW_013867218.1:0-324 GCF_000517525.1 Limulus polyphemus
GGGGCTGCTACAAGCTGTTGGAGTTTTATGAAATTAAAGTAAAAAAAAGTCGTTATTGTTTGTATACTTTATGTATACTTAGCGTCCGTATATATAAGTATAGTTTTATAGGCTCCTGTTTACGTAGCTTATGTCTGTTGTGAGATATTAAATTCTACTTTTATTTTGCTATGATTTTGTTTACCGTTCTTTTATTGTTCTTTATATCGTTTCAACTAAACGATATGAAGTTTTAGTTAAAGTGGTAACTCACCTTCTATCTCTAGCACGTTAAATTTTAGTATGTATCTATTATTAAATACAGATATTAATATTATGAAATCT
>NW_013867219.1:0-587 GCF_000517525.1 Limulus polyphemus
GAAAAATATTGTTTGTAGCTGTTTTAAAAGCAGAAAAATGATGTGCCAAAAACGAATGTCATAAAATAGAGTTATTATTAATAAACTGTCGACTTTCTATTAGTTCTTTATATTAACTTGTCGAACGTGAATAAATTTCAGATCCTCATTTAGTTTCTTATATAGAATTATGGAATATTAACAAAGTCCTGATAGTGTGTTAAAAGTCCCTGTAGCGCAGTGGATAGCGCGTTGGACTTCTAATCCAAAGGTCCCGGGTTCGACCCCCGACAGGGACGATCGACGGCATTATTTTTGAGGATCAGACTACACCGAGAGGATCAGTTCCATTGTAACATTTTCCTTACACTTAATGGATTGAAACAATTACTCATCTTTTACATTTCCCACCAAAATCAGTTGTAATGGTTTGTCAAATACCATACGTGAATATCCCCAACATCCTTTCCTTCACTAATGAAGTTTAAACAATATTCTTCATCATGAATGGTTACTGTATGGTTGTACAAATTTATCACATAAACTTATATCGAAAAAAATTAGAAGTTTAAAGAATGGTAATGCTCATGGGCCAGATAATATTTCTT
>NW_013867220.1:0-587 GCF_000517525.1 Limulus polyphemus
CTCCTATTACTGACATTCATATCTGGGATGTGACTTCTAACGGGACTGAATATGTCTGCATTAGGGTTTAGCTGCGGGCTCTGTAAGGGGCTTGCCATTGTCTGGGGCTGATTAAGTCGACGGTCAATGTATCCTCCTTGTGCAAAAGACAATAGATCGTCCTTTAACGTATCTAATTCGCTTTTAAATTTACTAATGTTTTCCATTTGTACTTCTTGTTTCCTTTCTTGTTCCAGTTGCCACTGCTGTAGTCCAAGAAGAGATTTATTTTCTTTCTCCTCCAATAGCTGTTGTAATCTCTCTTGTTTATTTTGTTGTTCGAGCTGCCACTGCTGTTGTCTCTCTTCTTGTTTCTTTTCTTTTCATCCAACCATTGCTGTAATCTCTCTTCTTGTTTATTTTGCTGTTCGAGCTGCCACTGTTGCAGGTTTTCTTGCCACTGCTGTAATCTTTCTTCTTGTTTCTTTTCTTTTTCCTCTAACAACTGCTGTAATCTCTCTTCTTGTTTATTTTCTCGTTCTTCTTGTTTCTTTTGCTGTTCTTGTATTGCTGCCATCAAGACTGGTAGGCTGTAGTTTGATTTGCCG
>NW_013867221.1:0-1136 GCF_000517525.1 Limulus polyphemus
TATTGTTAAATCTTGTGTCTTCTTATTGATAGTACATAGTATCGTTAAATCTCTTTGTCTTGTTATTGATAGCACACAGTATCGTTAAATCTTGTGACTTCTTATTGACAGTACACAGTATCGTTAAATATTTGTCTTCTTATTGATAGTACAAAGTATTGTTATTTCATGTATCTTCTTAACAATACTGTGTACTGTCAATTGTGTACTATCAATAAGAAAACACAAAATTTGTATCGTTAAATCTCGTGTCTTAAAACACAAGATTTAACAATACTGTGTACTATCAATAAGAAGACACAAGATTTAACAATACTGTGTACTAACAAAAAGCTTATTGACAGTACACTAAGAAGACACAAGATTTGACGATACTGTGTGCTTTCAATAAGAAGACACAAGATTTAACAATACTGTGTACTGTCGATAAGAAAACACAAGATTTAAAAATACTGTTAATTGTCAATAAGAAGACACAAGATTTAACAATACTGTGTACTATAAATAAGAAGAACACAAGATTTAAAAGTACTGTATACTGTCAATAAAAAGACACGAGATTTAACGATACTGTGTACAATCAATAAGAAGACACAATATTTAACGATACTGTGTACTATCAATAAGAAGACACAAGACTTAACAACACATTCACAGTTCCCAGTAATGTTAAATCTTGTGTTTTCTTATTGACAGTACACAGTATTGTTAAATCTAGTGTTTTCTTTTCGACTACACAGTATTGTTTGTACTGTCAATTAGAAGACACAAGATTTACTGTCAATAAGAAAACACAAGATTCAACGATACTGACACAGTATCGTTAAATCTTGTGTCTTCTTAATGATAATACACAGTATCGTTAAATCTTTGTCTTCTTATTGATAGTACAAAGTATTGTTAAATCTTGTATCTTCTTATTGACAGTACACAGTATTGTTAAATTTTGTGTTTTCTTATTGATAGTACACAGTATCGTTAAATCTCGTGTCTTCATATTGACAGTACACATTCTCGTTAAATCTTGTGTCTTCTTATTGATAGTACAAAGTATTGTTAAATCTTGTATCTTCTAATTGACAGTACACAATATTGTTAAATCTTGTGTTTTCTTATTGATAGTACACAGTATTGTT
>NW_013867222.1:0-838 GCF_000517525.1 Limulus polyphemus
GTGTTCCAAGTCTTTGTTTATAAAATTATTATAACAGGTGACGTTGTGTTCCAAGTTTTTCTTCAAAAAAGTATTATGCCAGGTAACGGTGTGTTCCAAGTCTTTCTTTATAAAATTATTATACCAGTTAACGTTGTGTTCCAAGTCTTTGTTTATAAAATTATTATACCAGGTGACGTTGTTCTCCAAGTCTTTCTGTATAAAATTATTATACCAGGTAACGTTGTGTTCCAAGTCTTTGTTTATAAAATTATAATAACGGGTGACATTGTGTTCATAATCTTTGTTTATAAAATTATTATAACAGATGACGTGTGTTCCAAGAACGTCACCTGTTATAATAATTTTATAAACAAAGAGTGTTCCAAGTCTTTGTTTATAAAATTATTATAACAAGTGACATTGTGTTCCAAGTCTTTGTTTTTAAAATTATTATAAGAAGTGACATTGTGTTCCAAGTCTTTGTTTATAAAATTATTATAACAAATGACGTTGTGTTCCAAGACTTTGTTTATAAAATTAGTATAATTGGTGAGGTTGTGTTAATTTTATAAAGAAAGACTTGGAGCAAAGACACGCCACTTGGAACACAACGACACCAGGTATAATAATTTTATAAACAAAGACTTCGAACACAATGTCACCTGTTATATTTTATCAAATTATTATAACAGATGACGCTGTGTTCCAAGTCTTTGTTTATAAAATTATTATAACAGGTGACGTTGTGTTCCAAGGGTTTGTTTTTAAAATTATTATAACAAGTGACATTGTGTTCCAAGTCTTTGTTTTTAAAATTATTATAAGAAGTGACATTGTGTTCCAAGTCTTTGTTTAT
>NW_013867223.1:0-324 GCF_000517525.1 Limulus polyphemus
CATTTCCTGATGGAGCAGATGAACCCGACGTGAAGCAGAATCCATCGAGATGGAGACCAGTACGAAAGAAGATACGTCCAGTAAAATTAAGAGACTTTGTTGAATTTTAATTTTGTGTTTGTAAATTCTATCCATTTAATTAAGTTATTGTTTATTTTCTATTGGTTTAATGTAAGGAAGGGCAATGTTACGACAGCGGAAGTCATGTGACGCTGGTAACAGGTAATGAGTTCTAGAAAGATCGGGGAACATCACGAATAATCCAGTATTTGCTAGGCGTCCTCTATTCTTGTATATAAGTGCACCAGACAATGAATCGGGATA
>NW_013867224.1:0-324 GCF_000517525.1 Limulus polyphemus
GTGTGTTCTATTTGAATTATACTTGCGGTTTGATACCTAGTAAAACATCGTGTGTGTGTGTGTTTGTGTGTAAACAGTCTCGTTTGTTTTCTATTTGAATTATACTTGCGGTTTGATACCTAGTAAAATCGTGTGTGTGTGTGTGAAACAGTCTCGTTTGTTTTCTATTTGAATTATACTTGCGGTTTGATACCTAGTAAAACATCGTGTGTGTGTAAACAGTCTTGTTTGTTTTCTATTTGAATTATACTTTCGATTTGATAACTAGTAAAACCATCGTGTGTGTGTGTGTAAACAGTCTCGTTTGTTTTCTATTTGAATTAT
>NW_013867225.1:0-324 GCF_000517525.1 Limulus polyphemus
AATAGTCACAGTAAAGTTCTTATATAAATTAATAGTCACAATACAGTCCTTGTATAAACTAATAGTCACAGTACAGTCCTTGTATAAACTAATAGTCACAGTACAGTCCTTGGGTAAACTGATAGTCATACCACAGTCCTTGTATAAACTAATAGTCACAGTACAGTCCTTGTATAAACTAATAGTCACAGTAAAGTCCTTGGGTAAACTGATAGTTATACCACAGTCCTTGTATAAACTAATAGTCACAGTACAGTCCTTGTATAAACTAATAGTCACCGTACAGTCCTTGTATAAACTAATAGTCACAGTAAAGTTCTTATA
>NW_013867226.1:0-325 GCF_000517525.1 Limulus polyphemus
AAGTAGCGGCCAATGTTCGTTTTTTATATTCATTATTGTTTAATAAACTAATAAGTAGTGATCATTGTTTTGTATGTATGTTCATTATTGTTTAATAAAACTAATAAGTAGCGGCCAATGTTGTTTTTTATATTCATTATCGTTTAATGAAACTAATAAGTAACGATCAATGTTTTGTTTGTATGTTCATTATTGTTTAATAAAACTAGTAAGTTACGACCGATGTTGGTTTGATATTCATTATCGATTAATAAAACTAATAAGTAGCGATCAATGTTTTGTTTGTATGTTCATTATTGTTTAATAAAACTAAATAGTAACGACC
>NW_013867227.1:0-325 GCF_000517525.1 Limulus polyphemus
TATTTTTTCGATTTCTTGTTACCAGAGGGTCCTAAATTGATGATTCTTCACCAAATTTGGTATGTAGGTACACTTTAACGTTGCGTAGTTTTACCTTCCTTCTGGTTATTTTAAAGGAGTTATAGAACGTTTTGCGTTTAGTACCAGTACTTCGTTCCATTTGGACGTATCTTCTCGAAATTTTTTCAAGAACGTTCGTTGCATACTTGCGTACATACATGCAAAATTCTAGCCTTCTACTATCATTTTTGCGGTTTTTTTGGTCGTTTTATGTTACTCTTTTATAGGCTTTTCTGAAAGCGTATGTGTACTGCAGGGAAGCTTT
>NW_013867228.1:0-324 GCF_000517525.1 Limulus polyphemus
TGTATAGAATGTTATTAAAGGTATATAGAGGTAGGTTTGATATCGGGGATATCACAACTGTCCCCTGTGTGTCTGTATAGAATGTGATTAAAGGTATATAAAGGTAGGTTTCATATCAGGGATATCACAACTGTCCCCAGTGTGCCTGTATAGAATATTATTAAAGGTATATAGAGGTAGGTTTGATATCAGGGATATCACAACCGTCCCATGTGTGTCTGTATAGAATGTTATTAAAGGTATATAGACGTAGGTTTGATATCAGGGATATCACAACTGTCCCATGTGTGCCTGTATAGAATGTGATTAAAGGTATATAGAGGT
>NW_013867229.1:0-409 GCF_000517525.1 Limulus polyphemus
CTCTTCATTTTATCCAACAACTCGGGGTTTTATTTACATTAATGTATCTCTTCATTTGAATTCAATTAGAAAATAATTGACAGTTAATTTTTTGTATGAATTTTACAAATTGGAAAACAGAAAAGTGTGTTCGTCTGTGTAACTACAAAGCTACACAGTAGTATGTCTGTGTTCTGACTACCACGGGGAATCGAACCTCGGATTTTAGCATTGTAAATGCGTAAATTTACCGCTGACCCACTGGGGAACACAGAAAAAGATAAAAGAAAAATAATGGTTGGAATACTTGAGTTCACAACTGACTATGGTTTAAGTTTACTACTGACTAAGGTTTAAGTTTACTACTGACTAAGGTTTAAGTTTACTACTGACTATGGTTTAAGTTCACTACTGACTATGGTTTAAGTTC
>NW_013867230.1:0-325 GCF_000517525.1 Limulus polyphemus
GCAGTGAAGCTTTTTGATTTTGCTCTTTATAGATTTCTTCCTATCAGAGGATTCTAAATTGATGAATCTTAACCTTTTGCTACGTATATTCACTAGTTCGTTCCACAGTATCATGCGAAGTTTCACCTTCCTACGATGCGTTTTAAGGGAGTTATTGAAGGTTTTGCGTTTTGTACCAGTACTTAGTACCATTAACATGAATCTTTTTGAATTTTTTTATTAAGGTTCGCCGCAATTTTGCACGTTTACTTACAAAATTCTAGATTATTAGTTTTAGTTTTACGATTTTTGTGGTCGTTTTATGTTACTCTTTTTATGGCTTCTT
>NW_013867231.1:0-537 GCF_000517525.1 Limulus polyphemus
TCGTTAAGTCTTGTGTCTTCTTATTGACAGTACACAGTTTTGTTAAATATTGTGTCTTCTTATTGACAGTATAGAGTATTGTTAAATCTTGTGTCTTTTTATTGAAAGTACAGAGTATCGTTAAATCTTGTGTCTTCTTATTGACAGTACGCAGTATCGTTAAATCTTGTGTCTTCTTATTGACAGTAAACAGTATCGTTAAATCTTGTGTCTTTTTATTGATAGTACACAGTATTGTTAAATCGTGTGTCTTCTTATTGACAGTACACAGTTTTGTTAAGTCTTGTGTCTTGTTATTGAAAGTACACAGTTTCGTTAAATCATGTGTTTTCTTACTGATAGTACACATTATCGTTAAATCTTGTGTCTTCTTATTGAAACAATAAGAAGACACAAGATTTAACGATACTGTGTACGTCAATAAGAAGACACAAGTTTTAACAAAACTGTGTACTGTCAATAAGAAGACACACGATTTAGCAATACTCTGTACTATCTATAAAAAGACACAAGATTTAAATATACTGTGTACTGTAA
>NW_013867232.1:0-452 GCF_000517525.1 Limulus polyphemus
GTTCCTACTTCCACCACTGCTATGTATAGTGTTCAGTGTGGTACAAAGGGTTGTAGGATATAGTTTCTATCATGTGTGACATTCCTGACTACGTTCCTACTTCCACCACTGCTATGTATAGTGTTCAGTGTGGTACAAATGGGTTGTAGGATATAGTTTCTATCATGTGTGACATTCCTGACTACGTTCCTACTTCCACCACTGCTATGTATAGTGTTCAGTGTGGTACAAAGGGTTGTAGGATATAGTTTCTATCATGTGTGACATTCTTGACTACACCACACTTCCACCACTGCTATGTATAGTGTTCAGTGTGGTACAAAGGGTTGTAGGATATAGTTTCTGTCATGGTTATACATTCTTAACTACACCATACTTCCACCACTGCTATGTATAGTGTTCAGTGTGGAACAAAGGGTTGTAGGATATAGTTTCTGTCATGTTTATACATT
>NW_013867233.1:0-324 GCF_000517525.1 Limulus polyphemus
GGAATCTTCTCGAATTTTGTTATGAATGTTCGTTGCGTACTTGCGTATTTACATGGTAAATTCTAGTTTTGTATTATCATTTCTGCGAGTTTTCTGGTCCATTTTGTTACTACTCTGTTGGCTTTCTGAAAGAGTATGTGTACTGCAGTGAAGCTTTTTGATATTGCTCTGTTATAGATTTCTTGCCATCAGAGGGTTCTAGATTGACGGATCTTAACCAAATTTGATTTGTATATTCACTAGTTCGTTCCATAGTATCATGCGAAGTTATGGCAGGTTTTGCGTTTTTTACCAGTACTTTGTCCCATTTAGACGAATCTTTTT
>NW_013867234.1:0-324 GCF_000517525.1 Limulus polyphemus
TGTAACTCTAGTTACCGAATTTGTAACCCCATACTCATCTTTATCTTTATTTGGTATAACAACTCCACGAACACTTAGGTATAACTCTAGTTACCTAATGTATAACCACCATACTCATCTTTAGCCTTACTTGGTACAACTACTCCATGAACACCTAGGTGTAACTCTACTTACCGAATTTATAACCATCATACTCATCTTTAATCTTACTTGGTACAACTACTCCATGAACACCTAGGTGTAACTCTAGTTTCCGAATTTATAACCACCATACTCATCTTTAGCCTTACTTGGTACAACTATTCCATAAATATCTAGGTGTAA
>NW_013867235.1:0-835 GCF_000517525.1 Limulus polyphemus
AAGTTTGAAATTTCTTATGCGAAATCTTTATAATGTCGAGATAGTTACCAAACGTTTCTTAAGAAAAAACTGTATATTTTCAGTAAATAATCTCGGTACGGGTTCGGTAGATTTGACCGATTTGCTAAGATATTGCTCATGTAAGAAATCAAACACTGGCACCCCGCCCGCCTCTTTCCATTTTTGGAAACGCTCCCTTATACACACTTACATCTATATATGACATGAATAACCAATCAGAATGTCCCCTAGTGGCTTTTTCAGCCATTTTAACGGACCTAGCGCCATTTCTTTCTTTTAAACGAAGATTTCAACGAGGTAGGGTGCTCGAAATTCCATATTTTGTTAGACTAAAATATATCTTAGTTACTAAGCTTGATAAATTATAGTGAAATTTGAAGATAGCTTTTATATGCGGAAACATCTGTTAGCTGAGTTCTTGCACAGATATTAAGATATAACGTTGATAAACGGAAACATCTTGAAAGCCGAATTGTTCGAAACTTGAAAATAGTGGAATTCTACGGTATTAATGTAGTAACTTATGAATTTTTAGTTATTCATATATATATATAAAGCCTAAAAATATTTTGTTTCATATCCTCCACGTGCAATTTATTTAGAGGCTTAGCAACCTACGTCAAGCAGCAACCGAATACAAAGGTCGTAACTAGAAGAGATAATTGTTTGTATTATTTCCTTAGTTACTGTTCTACGTTTTAAGAAAAATAAGTTTAAGAACTTATTTCAAAATAGCAATAATCTATATACATATATAATGTATAATAATCGAAATCTGACTGTATTTTACAAAATACTAATCTAATAAACATAG
>NW_013867236.1:0-740 GCF_000517525.1 Limulus polyphemus
AAGCAATAACCTTTTCAAAGAACGTTGAATGACTTGTAAGACAAGATTTTCCCTTGGTGTGGACTATTTAATAAAATTCTAAACTTTGTTAAATGTCTTTGCAAAGCATCTTCTATCAGACTTTCCAAAACGTTTCCTTCAACTGATGTAAGAATAATGGGTCTGTAATTACTGGGAGAATTTTTATCACCTCCTTTGAAAACACGAGTGACATTAGCTAACTTCTAATTCTTTGGTACCTGCCTACTGTTCAAGAACATAGAAAAAAAATATATACATATCGAATTAATAACCTCATTCAAAACACTTGTGGAAATATTTTATGGCTCAGGAGACTTATTTTTCTTTAAACTTATTCTTAACAAGCTCAGAATTAATTAAGTCATATTTTCCTATCTTATCTGGTTTTCATCTATCAACTGTGAAATACTGCTTAAATATTCATTAGTAAACAGTGAATAAAAAAGCAGAAATTAATAACTCGGCCATCTCATAATCAACCATGACATACAAGTCTTCCTTTATAATTCTTCGAGGGTCATACCTCTACCCTAACATTTTGTGTAATCTTAATCTATTTATAGAAATTTTTACTGATAATTTTATATTTTCAGCCAACTTTTCTCATACAGCATTTTCGGTGTTGTAGTTTCTTCTAAATCAATACGGTTTTTTACTAGCAGTCATCCTTTTCTTTCTGTAAGGAATACGTTTACCATGAACATTTAAAACATTCCAAA
>NW_013867237.1:0-542 GCF_000517525.1 Limulus polyphemus
AAAGTAATCGGGCCCAGTCAGTTTGGCAATAGAGCTCAAAGGCATCAAGATACAACTACTTGGAATTTAGTACGGATATTGTTCTTACAACCTTTAGCCCCACAGCGGCATGTCTATGGACTTCAACATAGAAACCGGGTTTGATTTGTTGAAAAATATATTTTATATCTAATAGATGTGTTCTGCTAGGAAAACAACCTCTTCCACCAATTAGGAAGCAAGCTTTATCTTGTTATAAAGGCGAAGTTCGTAAGTAGATATTTTTCTGAGAAATTTAAAACAAAACATTAAAAAAAAACGGAATAGAACATGAGAGAAGTTTTTATCTTCCTCGATCAATAAATAGTTTATTATTTTTCCGAGGAAGATATTTTGAAAAACCAACGAGATATGAAAGTAACTAAATTGGGCCGGCATGGTCAGGTGATTAGGGCACTCGACTCACAATCTGCTTGTCGTGGGTTCGAATCTCTGTCACACCAAACATGCTCGCCCTTTCTGCAGTGGGAGCATTATAATGTGACGGTCAATCCCATTATTTC
>NW_013867238.1:0-498 GCF_000517525.1 Limulus polyphemus
GTATTTAAATTATTCATTACTAATACATGTTTAATACATTAAGGGATACAGAATCACTTAGTTTACTGTGTCTATTTAAATTGTTCATTTGTGATACATGTGTAATACATTAGGGGGATATAGAATCACATGATTTACAGTGTCTTTTTAAATTATTCATTACTGATGCATGTTTGATACATTAGGGGGATACAGAATTACTTGGTTTATAGTATTTATTTAAATTATTCATTAATGATACATGTTTAATACATTAGGGGATGCAGAATCACTTGATTTAGAGTGTATTTAAATTATTCATTACTAATACTTGGTTAATAAATTTTCTGTATCCCCTATCAGCAATGAATAATTTAAATAAACACCATAAATAATTTGAGCGTGTTTAATACATTAGAGGGATATAGAATTATTCATTATTAATACATGTTTAATACATTAGAGGGATACAGAATCACTTGATTTACAGTGTCTATTGAAATTATTCATTACTAATAC
>NW_013867239.1:0-323 GCF_000517525.1 Limulus polyphemus
GTCATACCAGTGAAAGGTTTGAAGGTTTATTGTTGCCGTTTTTCAGTCATACCAGTGAAAGGTTTATTGTTGTTGTTTTTCAGTCATACCAGTGAAAGGTTTGAAGGTTTATTGTTGCTGTTTTTCATTCATACCAGTGAAAGGTTTTGAAGGTTTATTGTTGCTGTTTTTCATTCATACCAGTGAAAGGTTTGAAGGTTTATTGTTGCTGTTTTTCATTCATACCAGTAAAAGGTTTGAAGGTTTATTGTTGCTGTTTTTCATTCATACCAGTGAAAGGTTTGAAGGTTTATTGTTGCTGTTTTTCATTCATACCAGTGAAA
>NW_013867240.1:0-403 GCF_000517525.1 Limulus polyphemus
GATATGTCACAGAACCTCTTGAGAACGTACAGGTAGTTGGTTTATTCAAGTCAGATGTCACGGAACCTCTTTAGAATATTCAGGTAGTTAGCTTAATCAAGTGAGATGTCACAGAACCTCTTTAGAAGATTCAGGTAGTTAGTTTATTCAAGTCAGATGTCACGGAACCTCTATAGAAGATCCAGGTTAATAGTTTACTCAAGTCAGATGTCACAGAACCTCTTTAGAAGATTCAAGAAGTTATTTTATTCAATTCAGATATCACGGAACCTCTTTGGAAGATTCAGGTAGTTAGTTTATTCAATTCAGATGTCACGGAACCTCTTTAGAAGATTGAGGTAGTTGGTTTTTCTAGTCAGTTTTCTGTGACAGAGGTTTAGAAGATTCAGGTAGTTAGTTTATT
>NW_013867241.1:0-323 GCF_000517525.1 Limulus polyphemus
GTGACAGGGATTCGAACCCGCTACCCTCAGATTGTGAGTCCAGTGCCTTAACCACCTGACCATGCCGGGCCACACACACACAACTATCCGTTCATCGTGTTCGTGAAACGAAAACAGAGAATAAAATGTCTATTTCTGAATTGTTGGATTAACTGAAAAGGTTCATATAATTTCATCAGCATCACTGTTCACTTTGTATTTTGAAGTACTTACGTCCGTAGGTATTTAGGTAATAGATTAAAACAAAAATGCTTAACTTAATAGTATTCTCTACATCGCCGAAACCCGGGACCTTTAGATTTTCACCCCAACGCTCACCCAAC
>NW_013867242.1:0-554 GCF_000517525.1 Limulus polyphemus
TAGTACACAGCATTGTTAAAACTTGTGTCTTTTTATTGATAGTACACAGTATCGTTAAATGTTGTGTCTTCTTATTAACAGTACACAGCATTGTTAAATCTTGTGTCTTTTTATTGACAAAATACTATCACTAACAAGCCACAAGATTTAACAATACTGCGTACTGTCAATAAAAAAAGAAGACAAGATTTAACAATACTGTAGATAGTACATAGTATTGTTAAATCTTGTGTCTTCTTATTGACAGTAAACAGTATTGTAAAATCTTGTGTCTTCTTATTGACAGTACACAAAGATTTAACGATACTGTGTACTATCAATAACAAGCCATAAGATTGAACGATACTGTGTACTATCAATAACAAGCCACAAGATTTAACGAAACTGTGTACTGTCAATAAGAAGACAAAATATTTAACAATGCGTGTCTTCTTATTGACAGTACACAGTATTGTTAAATCTTGTGTCTTCTTATTGACAGTACACAGTATTGTTAAATATTTGTCTTCTTATTGACAGTACACAGTTCGTTAAATCTTGTGCCTGTTATTGTA
>NW_013867243.1:0-326 GCF_000517525.1 Limulus polyphemus
CTAGGAAGACAAATCAATGTTACCAGGAACATATTTCATTATAATCAGGAAGACAGGTCAATGTTACCGGGAACATGTCTCATTATAACTAGGAAGAAAAGTCAATGTTACAGGAAAATTTCTCATTATAATCAAGAAGACAGGTCAATGTTACCAGGAACATGTTTAATTATAATCAGGAAGATAGGTCAATGTTACCAGGAACATGTCTCATTATACTCAGGAATACAAGTCAATGTTAAAAAGAACATGGCTCATTATAATCAGAAAAACAGGTCAATGTTACCAGGAACATGTCTCATTGTAATCAGGAAGACAGCTCAATG
>NW_013867244.1:0-322 GCF_000517525.1 Limulus polyphemus
GATACTGTGTACTGTCAATAAGAAGACACAAGATTTAACGATACTGTGTACTGTCAACAAGAAGACACAAGATTTATCGATACTGTGTACTGTCAATAAGAAGATACACCGTTTTAACAATAATGTGTCCTGTCAATAAGAAGACAGAAGATTTAACGATACTAAGTACTGTCAATAAAAAGACACAAGATTTAACGATACTGTGCACTGTCAATAAGAAGACACAAGATTTAACTATACTGAGTGCTCTCAATAAGAAGACACACGATTTAGCAATACTGTGTACTATCCATAAAAAGACACAAGATTTAACGATAATGTG
>NW_013867245.1:0-262 GCF_000517525.1 Limulus polyphemus
GTGACAACTGTTGAAATTCTAGTGAACTAGCCAGAACATGCTGAGTAACCCATACCGTGATAACTGTTGAAATTCTAGTGAACTAGCCAGGAAATGCTGAGTATCCCATACCGTGACAACTGTTGAAATTCTAGTCAACTAGCAAGAACGTGCTGCGTAACCCTTCCCATGACAACTGTTGAAATTCTAGTGAACTGGCCAGAACATGCTGAGTAACACATACCGCGACAACTGTTGACATTCTAATGAACTAGCCAGGAAA
>NW_013867246.1:0-323 GCF_000517525.1 Limulus polyphemus
GTAAACATTTACAACGATATATATATGGTAATTATATCTTGTGATTAAACATTTAGAATGATATATATAGATGGTAAATAAAATACTCTTATTAAAAATTCACAACGATATATATATATATATATGGTAAATAAAAACTTCTGATTAAAAATTCACAACGATATATATATGGTAAATAAAATCTTCTGATTACACTTTCTCAACGATATACATATACATGGTAAAAAAACTTCTGATTAAACATTCACAACGATATATATATGGTAAATAAAAACTTCTGATGAAACATTCTCAACGATATATATATATATATATATATATAT
>NW_013867247.1:0-324 GCF_000517525.1 Limulus polyphemus
TGGATTCAATATAAGGTGCTCTCAATCTATGCACTCAAATCTAAGGTCTAATTTCTGTCACTATTATTACATCTGGATCCAAACCTAAGACTAAAAAGATGGAAATAACAGGTCTAACATTAATGTTAGATCTACATGTACTAGCAAGTTAATCTAGGAACTGTAATCTAGCACCACTAATTAGTTAGCCTATATTTAAGTTTCTCATTCTATCAAAACCTTTACTATTAAATATAGCCTTTGAGCCTCTAGGCTTATATTATCTTATGATTACACCCTTGTCCACAGCGTTTGTAATTTTCATTTGAGCAATTTCAGACTTGT
>NW_013867248.1:0-320 GCF_000517525.1 Limulus polyphemus
TAGTAATGACAGTTGTATTCAACCACAAGGTAGTAATGACAGTTGTTTTTAACCACTAGGTGTTAAAGACAGTTGTTTTCAGCCACTAGGTAGTAATGGCAGTTGTATTCAACCACAAGGTAGTAATGACAGTTGTTTTTAACCACAAGGTAGTAATGGCAGTTGTATTCAACCACAAGGTAGTAATGACAGTTGTTTTTAACCACTAGGTAGTAATGGCAGTTGTATTCAACCACTAGGTAGTAATGGCAGTTGTATTCAACCACCGGGTAGTAAAGACAGTTGTTTTCAACCTACTAAGGAAGTAATGGCAGTGTTTT
>NW_013867249.1:0-324 GCF_000517525.1 Limulus polyphemus
ATTGTGTGTGGGCTGGGATACTGCCAGGTCGCCCAGGCCTAGACAGGAGAACAATTAGGGTCCTCAGCCAAAGCCTTTGGCTAAAAAGCCTAACCCGCAAGGCAGCGGGATGAGACTGAGTTGGTCTGACCTCTATCCATCGACCTGCCGGGTATGAGTGGCTCTACTGGTATTCGCGGGAACACCATCCCGTATAGCTCGATGGGAAAAAATAATATAGGGAAATATATTATAAATGAGAGGCAACATGTATTCACTAAAGAGAAAACTCACCTTACTAATCTGTTAACTTTGTGTGGTGGTATGGATGTTACTTATTTTGAT
>NW_013867250.1:0-324 GCF_000517525.1 Limulus polyphemus
GATTTTCGTAAATGTTATAATGTCTCAATTTTTAGTTTTACAACGAAATAAGCACTATTGGATATTTTTCCATTAATTTTTCGTTAAAAAAACAATTTTTTCCATTTTCCAAAAAAACTCATATTTTCACCAAAAACCAAAGGCTATAGCCCATGTTTTTTGGCAAATTTTGAAAAAAATTGTTTTTCTTCATATTTCAATACAAATATGCCCTTGATGTAATACTTTAAAAAAAGATTTCCCTTTATGAAAATTCCCAATAGTTATTTCATAATCTCTTATCCAAATTTCGGTTAGTGTCGATTTTTACTTTGTTGTTTTTTT
>NW_013867251.1:0-324 GCF_000517525.1 Limulus polyphemus
CCAATGGGATGTTCAAATAAAGGGTTAAATAATGTTGAAATTGAGTTTGGATCTATGTAATTCATTAGCATTGCTTATACCCTAATTTGTTAACAAGTGGTTCGTTACAACGTTGGAAACTAAGTAGTTCCTAAGAACGTATATCTAGTTGTGGGTAGAATTGCTTTGCTATTATTTATTTTATATCGAAAACTTTTTGAATCAAAGAAAGACCTGCATATCTTGTGAGCTGGTTTTTATTTTGTGTGTGTTATTTGTTAGTTTAAGGTTTTATTTCCTGATTGGTTGTTATCAACCAATATACCAACAGTTTTAACATTTTTG
>NW_013867252.1:0-374 GCF_000517525.1 Limulus polyphemus
CTGTACAATATTCAGCAGCTGTTTGGTTACATGAGACATTATGAAGCTGTACAATATTCAGTAGTTGTTTGGTTACATGAGACATTATGAAGTTGTAAAATATTCAGTAATTGTTTGGTTACATGAGACGTTACGAAGCTGTACAATATTCAGCAGCTGTTTGGTTACACGAGACATTATGAAGTTGTAAAATATTCAGTAGTTGTTTGGTTACATGAGACATTATGAAGCTGTACAATATTCAGTAGTTGTTTGGTTACACGAGACATTATGAAGCTGTACAATATTCAGTAATTGTTTGGTTACATGAGACATTATGAAGCTATGAAGCTGTACAATATTCAGTAATTTTGGTTACATGAGACATTACGAAG
>NW_013867253.1:0-324 GCF_000517525.1 Limulus polyphemus
AGCTGTATCAGCGGAATATTGAGCTAATAAAGTTATATTCCGGAGATATAAGTCGTGATTATATTTATTGATATCTCCTGACGAAGTTGTAAGAGCGGAATATTGAGCTAATAAAGTTACATTCCGGGGATAGAGGTCGTTATTATATTTATTGATATCTAATTACGAAGTTGTAAGAGCGGAATATTGAGCTAATAAAGTTATATTCCGTAGATATAGGTCGTGATTATATTTATTGATATCTCCTGACGAAGCTGTAACAGCGGAAAATTGAGCTAATAAAGTTATATTCCGGAGATATAGGCCATGTTTATATTTAATGAT
>NW_013867254.1:0-324 GCF_000517525.1 Limulus polyphemus
CAGTAAGAAAACACAAGATTTAACAATAATGTGTCCTGTCAATAAGAAGACACAAGATTTAACTATACTGTGTACTGTCAATAAGAAGACACAAGATTTAACAATACTGTGTACTCTGAATAAGAAGACACACGATTTAGCAATACTGTGTACTATCTATAAAAAGACCCAAGATTTAACGATACTGTGTACTGTCAATAAGAAGACACAAGATTTAACGATACTGTGTACTATCCATAAAAAGACACAAGATTTAACGATACAGTGTACTGTCAATAAAAAAACACAATATTTAACGATACTGTGTACTGTCAATAAGAAGAC
>NW_013867255.1:0-465 GCF_000517525.1 Limulus polyphemus
CTCGTTAATATCTACTGTTGTTTAATGTTGATCTTTGACACCGGTGTGTTATTACCTGTTTAAATGCACCTGTTGAAATGTTGTTAATATTTACTGTTGTTTAATGTTGCCTTTTAACACTGGTATGTTACTACCTTTTTAAATGCCGTTAATATCTACTATTGTTTAATGTTGGTCTTTGACACTGGTATGCTACTACATGTTTAAATGTATGTTACTTTGCTGTCAAAGACCAACATCAAACAACAGGAGATATTAACGACATTTAAACATGTAGTAACATACCTGTGTCAAAGACCAACATTAAACAACAGTAGATATTAACGACATTTAAACAGGTAGTAACATACAAGTTTAAAAGACCAACATTAAACAACTTTAGATATTAACGACATTTAAACAGGTAGTAACATATCAGTGTCAAAGACCAACATTAAACAACAGTAGATATTAACGACATTTAAA
>NW_013867256.1:0-323 GCF_000517525.1 Limulus polyphemus
GGTCTTACATGATCCTTTCTACTAACAGATACAACAGGTTTTACACGATCCTTTCTACTAACAGATACAACAGGTCTTACATGATCCTTTCTACTAACAGATACAACAGGTCTTACATGATCCTTTCTACTAACAGATACAACAGGTCTTACATGATCCTTTCTAGCAACAGATACAACAGGTCTTACATGATCCTTTCTACTAACAGATACAACAGGTTTTACATGATCCTTTCTACTAACAGATACAACAGGTTTTACATGATCCTTTCTACTAACAGATACAACAGGTCTTACATGATCCTGTCTACTAACAGATACAAC
>NW_013867257.1:0-325 GCF_000517525.1 Limulus polyphemus
ATAGTTAAATCTTGTGTCTTCTTATTGACAGTACACAGAATCGTTAAATATTGTGTCTTCTTATTGACGTTACACAGTATCGTTAAATCTTGTGTCTTTTTATTGATATTACACAGTTTTTTTAAATCTTGTGACTTCTTATTGACAGGATATATTATTGTTGAATCTTGTTTTTCTTACTGACAGTACACAGAATCGTTAAATATTGTGTCTTCTTATTGACGTTACACAGTATCGTTAAATCTTGTGTCTTTTTATTGATAGTACACAGTTTTTTTAAATCTTGTGACTTCTTATTGACAGGATATATTATTGTTGAATCTTG
>NW_013867258.1:0-324 GCF_000517525.1 Limulus polyphemus
CTTCGATACAGGATTATCAAATACCATACTTGGCTACCTGTTTTCTAGCTTCAATACATGGTTATCAAATACCATACTTGGCTGCCTGTTTTATAGCATCAATATAGGGTTATCAAATACCATACTTGGCTACCTGTTTTCTAGCTTCAATACAGGGTTATCAAATACCATACTTGGCTACCTATTTTCTAGCTTCAATACATGGTTATCAAATACCATACTTGGCTAACTATTTTATTGCTTCAATACAGGGTTATTAAATACCATACTTGGCTGCCTGTTTTATAGCTTCAATAAAGGGTTATCAAATACCATACTTGGCTG
>NW_013867259.1:0-323 GCF_000517525.1 Limulus polyphemus
ACGCAGAGTAGTATATGTAACAATGAACTGTCGGTAAACAATACTACAAACTTTGTTTCTTGCTTTAATAAGACGCAGAATAGTATATGTAACAATGAACTGTCGGTAAACAATACTACAAACTTTGTTTCTGTTTTAATAAGACGCAGAGTAGTATATGTAACAATGAACTGTCGGTAAACAATACTACAAACTTTGTTTCTTGTTTTAATAAGACGCAGAATAGTATATGTAACAATGAACTGTCGGTAAACAATACTACAAACTTTGTTTCTTGTTTTAATAAGACGCAGAGTAGTATATGTAACAATGAACTGTGGTAG
>NW_013867260.1:0-324 GCF_000517525.1 Limulus polyphemus
AAGCTAAGAAATTATCAATGGTTGTTATACATTTTAAATCTTTCAATTACCATGAACTAAAGTATTAAATATACGGTAATGAAAATAATTATGGAAATACACAAAGACACATACATAATGTATAAACAAAGAGAAAATGTAACTATGTAGCGAATTGATTAATGGCACAAATAATTATTGCAGAAAATACAAGCGAAAAGTGAATAACTTGCATAATACACTAGTAGTTTATAGGTAAGTCTTTGTTTTACACAGATCATTACACATTGCTATGCAATTTATTAATATACCATTGTGGAATATTGTTCAAAATGTCCTGTATAC
>NW_013867261.1:0-352 GCF_000517525.1 Limulus polyphemus
GTCTTGGGTTACAAGTTAAACTTTAATTGTTAAACGCCTCCTTAGGTGGGTTGTAAAGGAAAATCTCTGCAAAAGAAGATAAAACTGGCTACCCTGTCAAATTGTTTTTCCACCAAATTAGTGAATTGGTCTCAGCATCCTTTTTAGGCAGGCTTTTGTATTTGTGAAACTCAGCTTGTATACATATTCTGATATGGTTGATTTCCTGGTGATAAAAGGCATTTTAGCCTTATAACTTACATCTTCTAGTTTTTCAGCTTTTATTTTTCCCATTGTTATTCTGTTTAGCAAGATTGTGAGGACAAATGTTTTTGTTTTAGACTCTCCAGATCTGGCTTCAACTTCAGTAGAC
>NW_013867262.1:0-323 GCF_000517525.1 Limulus polyphemus
TATTTGTTTAAGTCTTCTACTCTGCGGAAACATTTTTAGTTATTGAGAGTGGTCTAATTAATATTTCGCAGGGAATCGAGATCCAGGTGTCAAAAGTGTGTAGACAATTTTTGTTTTATTCTAAGTAACTTTTTCAGTCGTTGGGTATGTTGTTTTGGATTATTTTGGGAAGTTTAATTCAAAGTTCATTCCACGTAACGATAAGATTGGTTACTGTTATTATCATGTGCTTCTCTCTTTTCACAGTGTTTGTATTCTCTATTCACACACATTTTCAAGGTTCCGTCCATGGCGGTGAGCAATGTTAGTTAATATATTTAAGT
>NW_013867263.1:0-490 GCF_000517525.1 Limulus polyphemus
TAAATTTTACCTTTCATAGTCCCACAAACCGTCAGATTTTGGGGTATTTACCCACGATAGAATACCATTATTCTAGAGTTATACATTAGAAGGAAGGCAGCTAATCAACAACACTCGCTGCCAACACTTTCACTTCTCTAATTGTATAGTGGGATTTTATCATCAACCTTACAATGTATCCACGGACAGAACAATGTGAAGCTCTATTTATATTTTTGAGAGTAATGTTAGTCATGTTAGACTTTGTATGTATTTTTACCACCCAGTGAGAACCATTCTCACTTCGTTGTACACAGATTGGGTTCTCGGCTTATTATTAACCAGCTACTCTTATTAAGAGAAAGGTTTAAATGATCATGAAAACATTTAGTTAAATGTAACTAATCACTGTCTGTTTTCATCTCAAATCAAATACTCTTGTTACTTGTCAGTTTCTTTTATTATCATTTGTTCTTCAAGTTTACCTTACAAGTTAACAAAAGGGTGTTTC
>NW_013867264.1:0-319 GCF_000517525.1 Limulus polyphemus
CAAAACTTGGAGTAGCTCGCTCTTTGAAGTTGGTTTTTTTGGTTGTTTCTTGACTTGCCGGTCGAGTATGGCCCAGAGGTTTTCGATGGGGGTTCATGTCAGGAGATTGGCTCGGCCAATGCAACTTCTGGATACCATTTTCTTCCTGCCACTTTTGGGTGTTTCTAGCATTGTGACACGGTGCTCCATCTTCCTGAAACAACGTTGTGTTCTTGTCCACGAAACCCGAGGAATGAAGTGGCAAGAGTCCTTTCTCCAATATTTCGACGTATTTTGCAAAATTTATGTTGCCAACGCACTTCACTAAGCTCGATCTCCC
>NW_013867265.1:0-322 GCF_000517525.1 Limulus polyphemus
CAATACTATGTACTGTCAATAAGAAGACACAAGATTTAACGATACTGTGTTCTGTCAATAAGAAGACACAAGATTTACGATACTGTGTACTGTCAATAAGAAGACACAAGATATAAGAATACTGTGTACTATCACTAACAAGCCACAAGATTTAACAATACTGTGTACTGTCGATAAGAAGATACAAGATTTAATAATACTGTGTACTATCACTAACAACCCACAAGATTTAAACGATACTGTGTACTCTCAATAAAAAGTCACAATATTTAACGATAGTGTGTAGTGTCAATAAGAAGACACAAGATTTAACAATACTGTG
>NW_013867266.1:0-622 GCF_000517525.1 Limulus polyphemus
ATTCACCAAATTTGTTATGTAGGTACACTCTATCGTTGCGCAGTTATATTCAGAGTTTCACCTTTCTACTATTCGTTTTAAGGAAGTTATGGGAGATTTTGCGTTTTGTACCAGTACTTCGTTCCATTTGGACTAATCTTCTCGAATTTTTTTTATGAACGTTCGTTGCATACTCAGGTATTTACATGCTAAACTCTAGCTTCATATTATCATTTTTGAGACTTTTGTGATCCATTTTGTTAATACTTTATTGGCTTTCTGAAAGTACACATTCTGTGCAGTGAAGCTTTTTGATATTATTTTGTTATTACTTTATAGGCTTTCTGAAAGAGAATGTGTAGGGCAGTGAAGCTTTTTGATATTGCTCTTTTATAGATTTCTTGCTATCAGAGGGTTCTAAATTGATGGATCTTAACCTTTTTTGCTATGTATATTCACTAGTTCGTTCCACAGTATCATGCGAAGTTTCACCTTCCTACGATGCGTTTTAAGGGAGTTATTGAAGGTTTTGCGTTTTGTACCAGTACTTAGTACTATTTACATGAATCTTTTTGAATTTTTTTATTAAGGTTCGCCGCAATTTTGCACGTTTACTTACAAAATTCTAGACTAATAGTTTTAG
>NW_013867267.1:0-320 GCF_000517525.1 Limulus polyphemus
TAATAAATATTGAAAGCTGATACTACATTGTATAACGGACAACGTGTTCTAATAACTACTGAAAGCTGATACTACATTGTATAACGGACAACGTGTTCTGATAAATACTGAAAGCTGATACTACATTGTATATCGGACAACGTGTTCTAATAAACACTGAAAGCTGTTACTACATTGTGTAACGAACAACGTGTTCTAAGAAATACTGAAAGCTGTTACTACATTGTATAACGGACAACGTGTTCTAATAAATACTGAAAGCTGATACTACATTGTATAACGGACAACGTGTTCTAATAAATACTGAAAGCTGATACTAC
>NW_013867268.1:0-425 GCF_000517525.1 Limulus polyphemus
TAAGAGACCTACCAGGCACAATCCATCTGTAATAAAAGCTTACAACCACAATCCATCTGTAATAAAAGACCTAGCAGCCACTTTCTATCTATAGTAAAAGACCTACCAGCCACTATCCATCTGTAATAAAAGACCTACCAGCCACAATCCATCTGTAATAAAAGACCTACCAGTCACTATCCATCCATAATAAAAGACCTACCAGCCACTATCCATATATAATGAAAGACGTACCAACCACTATATATATGTAATAAAAGACCTACCAGCCACAATCTATCTATAATAAAAGACCTACCAGCCACTATCCATCTGTAATAAAAGACCTACCAGCCACTATCCATCTGTAATAAAGACCTACCAGCCACAATCCATCTGTAATAAAAGACCTATCAGCCACTATCCATCTAGTAATAAATGACCTA
>NW_013867269.1:0-323 GCF_000517525.1 Limulus polyphemus
ACAGTACACAGTATCGTTAAATCTTGTGTCTTCTTATTGACAGTACACAGTATTGTTAAATCTTGGGTCTTTTTATTGACAGTACACATTATCGTTAAATCTTGTGTCTTCTTATTGACAGTAAACAGTATCGTTAAATCTTGTGTCTTCTTATTGACAGTACACAGTTTTGATAAATCTTGGTTCTTCTTATGGACAGTACATAGTATAGTTAAATCTTGTGTATTCTTATTGACAATACACAGTATCGTTAAATCTAGTGTATTCTTAATGAAAGTTCACAGTATCGTTAAATCTTGTGTCTTCTCTTTGACAGTACACAG
>NW_013867270.1:0-744 GCF_000517525.1 Limulus polyphemus
CTAGCTATTGGGTTTATTTAATCCAGTCGGTCTTAAAAAAACACATGTAGATATGTTGTAAATATATGAGTTAAATAACAAACTGGCTGCAAACTAAAGTCAACAGTGGATCATAGGACGATATTAGCTATTGCGTCCTATTTAATCCAGTCGGTCTTAAAAATTAACTCATATATTTACAACATATCTACATGTGTTTGAAACACATTGGCTGCAGACTAAAGTCAACAGTGGGTCATAGAACGATACTAGCTATTGCGTCCTATTTAATCCAGTCGGTCTTAAACAAACACATGTAGATATGTTGTAAATATATGAATTAATGAACACATTGGCTGCAGACTAAAGTCAACAGTGGGTCATAGAACGATACTAGCTATTGGGTCCTATTTAATCCAGTCGGACTTAAGGAAAAGTTTGTTAATTAACTCATATATTTACAACATATCTACACATGTCTGTTTTAGACCGAATGGATTAAATAGGTCCAAATAGATAGTATCGTTCTATGACCCACTTTTGATTTTAGTCTACAGCCAGTTTGTTAATTAACTCATATATTTACAACATATCTACAAGTGTTTGTTTTAGACCGACTGGATTAAATAGGTCCAAATAGATAGTATCGTTTTATGACCCACCGTTGACTTTAGTCTGCAGCAAATGTGTTAATTAACTCATATGTTTTCAAAATATCTTCATGTGTTTCCTTAAGTCCGACTGTATTAAATAGGACCCGGCTGC
>NW_013867271.1:0-488 GCF_000517525.1 Limulus polyphemus
TATTCCTAGTACCTCCTCAACGACACAAGCTGATATAGTGACTCATGGCTATAACACTAGATCAAAAGGTCCTATATCAACACCAACAGAAGTGACACATACTAAACAAACGAAACGTGTACGATTTAATCCAAAGGTAGTCGTGCATAAGTCTAGAAATAGCTTGAATACAGTCAACACTGTATCTAATGAAGTTAATGTTATTAACGCATTTAATAACATGTTAAGCTATTTGAAGACCTGTAAATAAGGAAATTAAGACGTATATAATTTACTTATATTTGTTTATGTGTTCGAATGTAAATGTTTTATAGATAATTAATCGAGTTATTAGTAAATGTAGTTTTCAACTGGTACGATACTTACATTTTGTCCTGATCCAGTTTTTATCAGCAACAGCATAAGAATCCTAAAGATGATAAAAACTGGAACTGGACAGAATGTGAGTATTGTACCAGTTGAAAACAAGGTAGGTGTAATCTTTGTTG
>NW_013867272.1:0-321 GCF_000517525.1 Limulus polyphemus
ATCATTGAGGTTGTATTATTATGTTGTCCATGAAATCATTGAGATTATATTATTGTGGTCCATAAAATCATTGAGATTATATTATTATGTGGTCCATGAAATCATTGAGATTATATTATTATGTGGTCCATGAAATCAATGAGATTATATTATTATGTGGCCCATGAAATCATTGAGATTATATTATTATGTGGTCCATGAAATCAATGAGATTATATTATTATGTGGCCCATGAAATCATTGAGATTATATTATGTGGTCCATGAAATCATTGAGATTATATTATGTGGTCCATGAAATCATTGAGATTATATTATTATG
>NW_013867273.1:0-324 GCF_000517525.1 Limulus polyphemus
TAAATTCGGTAACTAGAGTTACACCTAGGTATTCGTGGAGTTCTTATACTAAATAACGTTACAGATGAGTATGGTGGTTATAAATTCGGTAACTGGAGTTACACCTAGGTATTCGTGGAGTTCTTGTACCAAATAACGCTACAGATGAGTATGGTGGTTACAAATTCGGTAACTAGAGTTACACCTAGGTGTTCGTAGAGTTGTTGTAAAAAATAACGCTAAAGATGAGTATGGGGGTTTTAAAGTTGGTAACTAGAGTTAAACCTAAGTGTTCATTTAGTAGTTGTACCAAGTAAGGCTAAAGATGAGTTTGGTGGTTATAAA
>NW_013867274.1:0-322 GCF_000517525.1 Limulus polyphemus
CTAGTAAAAGACCTACCAGCTACAATGCATCTGTAATAAAAGATCTACCAGTCACTGTCTATACTATAGTAAAAAGACCTATCAGCCATTATACATCTATAATAAAACACCTACCAGTCACTATCCATCTATAATAAAAGTCCTACCAGCCACAATCCATCTACAATAAAATACCTACTAGCCACAATCCATCTGTAATAAAAGACCTACCAGCCACTCTCTATCTATAGACTAAAGGCCTATCAGCCACTATCCATTAATAAAACACCAACCAGTCACTATCCATCTATAATAAAAGACCTACCAGTCACTATCCATATGT
>NW_013867275.1:0-480 GCF_000517525.1 Limulus polyphemus
AAAATCGAAAGTAGCCGAAATTTGCATAACAGATTACGCAATAACTATTGGGAATTTTAATGAAAGGATATCCATTTTGAAAGTCTTACATCGAAAGCATCTTTGTATTGAAATATGAGGAAAAACAATTTTTTGAAAATTTAGGCAAAAACATGGGCTATAGCCTTGGCTTTTTGGTGAAAATATGAATTTTTTGGGAAAATGGAAAAAAGTGTTATTTTGTCGCAATATTAATAGAGAAATATCGGATAGTGCTTATTTCGTCGAAAATCTGAAAATTCAGACATTACTGCATTAACGAAAAATATTTTGTCCCGTGAAAAGCTAAAAAATATTTGAACTTATTTCGTCGAAAATCTGAAAATTCAGACATTACTGCATTAACGAAAATATTTTGTCCCGTGAAAAGCTAAAAAGTATTTGAACTTTAGCTAACTCAGAGTAAAAATAATCCAAAAGGTAGAGTTTATTTTAAGAGAA
>NW_013867276.1:0-325 GCF_000517525.1 Limulus polyphemus
CACACAACCTTAAACAAAGATAAAGATATTTCCAGAGTAGCCTGTGACATAACAGCACATTTTACCCCGATGTGTCAAGCTACATTTTATGATATTGTACAACAGATAGTAAAAAAAAAAGAATATGGCTTAAGATGAAACTGATGCACAACCATATTTATAAACAGAGAGCATCAGTATTATATGTACCTATTTTACAACACTTTAACAATCATGCTGTAAGATATTTAAGATTAAGTAGCCTCGCGAAAGACTCAGTAGTGAAGCTAATCACTGCATCTTGGAAATACTAAGAAATCTGTATAATATATATGGCTGGCTCATT
>NW_013867277.1:0-324 GCF_000517525.1 Limulus polyphemus
TGTACAGTAATCAGGTAAGATGTTTGATTATTGAGAGGTGATATCTTTACTAACAGAAGGGCTGTACCAGTCTACACCTGTACAGTAATCAGGTAAGTTGTCTGATTATTGAGAGGTGATATCTTTACTAACAGAAGGGTTGTATCAGTCTACACCTGTACAGTAATCAGGTAAGCTGTCTGATTATTGAGAGGTGATATCTTTACTAACAGAAGGGTTGTACTAGTCTACACCTGTACAGTAATCAGGTAAGCTGTCTGACTATTGAGAGGTGATATCTTTACTAACAGAAGGGCTGTACCAGTCTACACCTGTACAGTAATC
>NW_013867278.1:0-712 GCF_000517525.1 Limulus polyphemus
TAGGGACAAGGTTAATTATCTTTGCAAACAATCGTGCGTTCTACGTGTTTGTCAGAAGTACATTTCATTTTCAAATTTTGAATCGCATGTGTTTCGTTCTTTTGAGTTTTTTGTCTTTTTTGTGTGTTTCCTACATCTAACTTACTGTTGGTTCATTTTCCAAGTCGTTTTGAAAAGTTTCTATACTTTTTTAATTTTTGAAATTTTTATATCGCTTTCATTTTCTTCACGTTAATTACTGTTTTAATCATTTTTCTAGTCGTATTCATTTCTTTGCGTGTTAAATAGCTTATATAAATATTGTTCCTATTCGTGTTGTTCTAAGTATAGAAACTTTTCAAAACGACTTGCAAAATGAACCAACAGTAAGTTAGATGTAGGAAACTCATCTAAACGACAAATAACTCAAAAGAACGAAACACATGCGATTCACAATTTGAAAATGAAATGTACTTCTGACAAACACGTAGAACGCACGATTATTTGCAAAGATAATTAACCTTATACCTATTCAATTTTCAACTATTCTACCTTCAAGAACAAGAGTTTAGTTATAAAAAATGCGATAATGCAGTTCCTAACGTTCTATTACAAATACAACTATAATCGTTCTTCGGAAGTTTATAACAGTCAGGTCAGCACCATAATTTTTTAATTTTTGAAATTTTTATATCTCTTCCATTTTCTTCACGTTAATTACTGTTTTAAATAT
>NW_013867279.1:0-324 GCF_000517525.1 Limulus polyphemus
GCTATTGGCTAATGGTTAGATGAATAATGTTTCTCATAAAATAGTAACAATGTTCGGTATTGGCTAATGGTGAGATGACCAATGTTTGGTGTTGGCTAATGGTTAGATAAACAATGTTTGGTATTGGCTAATGGATAGATGATTAATGTTAGGTATTGGCTAAGGTTCAATAAACAATGGTTCGTATTGGCTAATGGATAGGCGAATAGTGTTTGGTATTGACTAATAGTTAGATAAACAATGTTTGGTTTTGGCTAATGGATAGGCGAATAATGTTTGGTATTGGCTAATGGTTAGATAATTAATGTTTGCTGTTGGCTAATG
>NW_013867280.1:0-324 GCF_000517525.1 Limulus polyphemus
AGTTGCTATGTAAGTCCGATACATAACTAGGCTATTTATTAATGTTTCTTACAGCATTAACTTTATATATTAATATATAAAGATGTAAGATGTTACTACCCACAAGAACATTTATAGGCTATCTGTGCTCTGCCCACCACGGGTATCGAAACCCGGATTCTAGCGTTGTAAGTCCGCAGACATGCCGCTGTGCCGGTGGGGTGGGGGCTTTTCATTTCTCCAAATGTTGATTTATATTTCTGAAATTAGCATTAAAAGCTACATTCAAAAATATATATATCCCTTGCTATTCTTTTCGGCCCCCCAGTAGCGCAGCGGTATGTC
>NW_013867281.1:0-884 GCF_000517525.1 Limulus polyphemus
TAGCCCCCATACTCATCTTTAGCCTTACTTGGTACAATTACTCCATAAACACCTAGGTGTAACTCTATTTACATAATTTATAACCACCATACTCATTTTAGCCTTACTTGGTACAACTGCTCCATAAATATCTAGGTGTAACTATAGCTACCGAATTCATAACCACCATACTCATCTTTAGCCTTACTTGGTAAACCTACTCCATGAACACCTAGGTGTAACTCTAGTTACCGAATATGTAACCCCATATTCATCTTTAGCGTTATTTGGTACAACAACTCCACGAACACGTAGGTTTAACTCTAGTTACCGAATTTATAACCACGGTAACTATAGTAACACCTAGGTATTTATGGAGTAGTTGTACCAAGTAAGGCTAAGATGAGTATGGTGGTTATAAATTCTGTAACTAGAGTTACACCTAGGTGTTGATGGAGTAGTTGTACCAAGTAAGGCTAAATATGAGTATGGAATTTATAACCACCATACTCATCTTTAGCCTTACTTGGTACAATTACTCCATGAACACCTAGGTGTAACTCTAGTTACCGAATGTGTAACCCTATACTCATCTTTAGCGTTATTTGGTACAACAACTCCACGAACACGTAGGTGTAACTCTAGTTACCAAATTTTAACCGGCTAAATATGAGTATGGTGTACCAAGTAACCAAGTAAGACTAAAGATGAGTATGGTGGTTATAAATTGGGAAACTAGAGTTAAACCTAGGTGTACATGAAGTAGTTTTACAACTACTCCATGAACACCTAGGTGTAACTCTAATTACAGAATTTATAACCACCATACTCATTTTTAGCCTTACTTGGTACAACTACTTCATGAACACCTAGGTGTAACTCTTGTTTCCGAATTTATAGCCACC
>NW_013867282.1:0-323 GCF_000517525.1 Limulus polyphemus
ATAAAATCTAGTGTAATAAGGACTAAAAAGACAATTATGAATGTCAAAAAATCTAGTGTAAGAATTATTAAAATGATCGTTATCAAAGTTAACAAAATCTAGTGGAAGAAGGACTAAAAAGAAAGTTATCCAAGTCAACCAAATCTAGTGAAAGAAAGACTATAAAAACCATTATGAATGTCAAAATATCTAGTGTAAGAATTACTAAAAAGACAGTTATCAAAGTCGTAAATATATAATCTATGAAGGAGAAAAAGACCATTATGAATGTACAAAAAATCTAGTGTAAGAATTAACTAAAAAGAGAGTTTCAAAGTCGTAAA
>NW_013867283.1:0-324 GCF_000517525.1 Limulus polyphemus
TTTACCTACAACTCGTTATTGGTCTACTTTTCACAAGAACTACCTAGAAAATATCATCACTCTATCTTTAATTGGAAATACCAACAAAACATCATCACTCTCTTTTTAAAAGGAATTACCTACAACTCGTTATTGGTCTACTTTTCACAAGAACTACCTAGAAAATATTATCACTCTATCTTTAATTGGAAATACCAACAAAACATCATCACTCTCTTTTTAACAGGAATTACCTACAACTCGTTATTGGTCTACTTTTCACAAGAACTACCTAGAAAATATTATCACTCTATCTTTAATTGGAAATACCAAACAAAACTCATC
>NW_013867284.1:0-374 GCF_000517525.1 Limulus polyphemus
ACTGTATTTTCTCTACATTCGTCTTGGTTCTGAGTGGTGAGGACTACATGTTTTTATTGTCAAGACTGTATTTTCTCGACAGTCTTCTTAGTTCTGACTGGTGAGGACTACGCGTTTGTTGTCAGGACTGTATTTTCTCGACAGTCTTCTTAGTTCTGACTGGTGAGGACTACACGTTTGTTGTCAGGACTGTATTTTCTCTACATTCTTCTTAGTTCTGAGTGGTGAGGACTACACGTTTGTTGTCAGGACTGTATTTTCTCTACATTCTTCTTAGTTCTGAGTGGTGAGGACTACACGTTTGTTGTCAAGACTGTATTTTCTCTACATTCTTCTTAGTTCTCAGTGGTGAGGACTACACGTTTGTTGTCAGG
>NW_013867285.1:0-536 GCF_000517525.1 Limulus polyphemus
TTAAGTCGATGGTTAATATATACTTCTTGTGTAAAAGACAATAAATCATCCTTTAATGTATCTAATTCGCTTTTAAATTTACTAATGTTTTCCATTTGTACTTCTTGGTCAAATCAAACTACAGCTTAGCAGATTGGATGGCAGCAATACAAGAGAAGCAAAAGAAACAAGAAGAACAAGAAAAGAAACAAGAAGAGAGACAACAGCAGTTGCAAGAAAACCTGCAACAGTGGCAGCTCGAACAAAAAAATAAAACAGGAAAAACGAGAAAAGAAACAAGAAGAGAGATTACAGCAGTTGTTGGAGGAAAAAGAAAAGAAACAAGAAGAACGAGAAAAGAAACAAGAAAAGAGATTACAGCAGTGGCAACTAGAACAAGAAAGGAAACAGGAAGATAGTCAGCAGCAACTACAGGAAAGTCAACAACAGTGAGGCTTCTCGTTTCCATTTTTTCCTTTCTTTTCTCGTTCTTCTTGTTTCTTTTGCTGCTCTTGTATTGCTGCCATCCAATCTGCTAAGCTGTAGTTTGATTTGCC
>NW_013867286.1:0-564 GCF_000517525.1 Limulus polyphemus
ACACAGTATCGTTAAATCTTGTTTTCTTATTGATAGTACATAGGATTGTTAAATCTTGTGTCTTCTTATTAACAGTACACAGTATTGTTAAATCTTTTGGCTTGCTAGTGATAGTACACAGTATCGTTAAATCTTGTCTTCTTATTGATAGTACATAGGATTGACAAGATTTAATGTCAATAAGAAGATGTACACAGTATTGTTAAATATTTTGTCTTCTTTTTGACAGTAAACAGTATTGATAAATCTTGTGTCTTCTTATTGACAGTACACATAATCGTTAAATCTTGTGGCTTGTTATTGTTAGTACACAGTATCGTTAAATCTTATGGCTTGTTATTGACAGTACACAGTATCGTTAAATCTTGTGGCTTGTTAGTGATAGTACACTGTATTGTTAAATCTTGTCTTCTTTTTGATAGTACATAGTATTGTTAAATCTAGTGTCTTCTTATTGACAGTACACAGTATTGTTAAATCTCGTGTCTTCTTATTGACAGTACATAGTATCGTTAAATCTTGTGCCTTGTTATTGATAGTACACAGTATCGTTGAATCTTATGG
>NW_013867287.1:0-324 GCF_000517525.1 Limulus polyphemus
ATTCTTTTCATATATATTTTTTTGCTGTGTTTTGAGATAACGTATTGTTAGTATTCTTACGTATCTGCTTCTCTGATAATTTCCGGAAGACATTCTTTCCGAGGAACTTCAGCGATACAAATCCTTTCTTGATTAAACCACTTTATTCTTCCTCGATACAAACTTGTATTACAAACAGTAATTCCACAGTCAATACGTTTCTCGTCCTTTAAACTTAACAGCTTTTAGGATACACACTATAAATCACAGTGATTCACACACTTTACTTACCGTCACTACTGTTCGCTTCTTTAATTATCTATCTATTAATGTTTGTTGTTGTTG
>NW_013867288.1:0-324 GCF_000517525.1 Limulus polyphemus
GGGTCTGAGTAAATTTGTGTATTGGCAGAGGTAGCTTCTCGACTTCTGTGATCGTCTTTGGAATTTCTGAGATATTCTTCGTTGGTTTGCAGGTGTGTTGGATGTTCTGAAGGTCTGGCTGGAGAAACTGTAGAAGGTTGAAGGCATCGTCTTGGTGTTTCTGCTCTAAAGTGGGAAAAGAAGTAGAAAACACCATGAGTGAGAATATATTCAGTTGTGAATTTGGAAGCTGTTACAATCTTGGCGTTGCTGGTCGGTTTCACCAGGCTTGCCACCGCTTCCACCCACTTAAAGACTCCCACTTTCCTAGGAAAGTCAGAGAGT
>NW_013867289.1:0-324 GCF_000517525.1 Limulus polyphemus
ATAGTTTATATTTGAGCAATATTATCACGTATGAGTGAGTATGAATATGTTGAAAAGTGACTTTTATAAACTAAGAAACCACTCTAGTTTATATTTGTGCAATATTAGCACGTATGAGTGAGTATGAATATGTTGAAAAGTGACTTTTATAAACTAAGAAACCACTCTAGTTTATATTTGAGCAATATCAGCACGTATGAGTGAGTATGAATATGTTGAAAAGTGACTTTTATAAACTAAGAAACCACTCTAGTTTATATTTGAGCAATATTAGCACGTATGAGTGAGTATGAATACGTTGAAAAGTGACTTTTATAAACTAAG
>NW_013867290.1:0-383 GCF_000517525.1 Limulus polyphemus
GTATTGTTAAATCTTGTGTCTTCTTATTGACAGTACATAGTTTTGTTAAAACTCGTGTCTTCTTATTGACAGTACACAGTATCGTTAAATCTTGTGTTTTCTAATTGACTTTACACAGTATCGTTAAATCTTGTGTCTTCTAATTGACATTACACAGTATCGTTAAATCTTGTGTCTTCTTAATGACAGTACTCAGTATCGTTAAATCTTGTGTCTTCTTATTGACAGTACACAGTATCGTTAAATCTTGTTTTTTCTAATTGACATTACACAGTATCGTTAAATTTTGTGTCTTCTAATTGACATTACACAGTATCGTTAAATCAATAAGAAGACACAAGGTGTACTGTCAATACTTTAAATCTTGTGTCTTCTTATTGAAA
>NW_013867291.1:0-323 GCF_000517525.1 Limulus polyphemus
GACTACAAGACAGGTTTATAATAGAAGTTACTACACAAATCAATAGATTGTAACTAGACTACAATACACAGGTTTATAATGGAAGTTACTACACAAATCAATAGATTGTAACTAGACTACAATACACAGGTTTATAATAGCAGTTACTACACAAATCAATAGATTGTAACTAGACTATAAGACAGGTTTATAATAGAAGTTACTACACAAATCAATAGATTGTAACTAGACTATAAGACAGGTTTATAACAGAAGTTACTACACAAATCAATAGATTGTAACTAGACTACAAGACAGGTTTATAATAGAAGTTACTACACAAA
>NW_013867292.1:0-324 GCF_000517525.1 Limulus polyphemus
CTTGAATCTTCTTATTGACAGGACACAGTATTGTTAAATCTTGTGTCTTCTAATTGACAGTACACAGTGTTGATAAATCTATTATCTTCTTATTGACAGGACACAGTATTTTTAAATCTTGTGTATTTTTATTGACAGTACACAATATCGTTAAATCTTTTGGCTTGTTATTTATAGTACAAAGTATCATTAAATCTTATGACTTGTTATGATAGTACACAGTAACGTTAAATCTTTTGTCTTCTTATTGACAGTACACAGTATTGATAAATTCTTTATCTTCTTATTGACAGGACACAGTATTGTTAAATTATGTTTCTTCTT
>NW_013867293.1:0-321 GCF_000517525.1 Limulus polyphemus
TTATAACATAACTCTTACCTGATGATGACTCAATACCATGGGTCAAAACATTGTAATTATTAAAATTATAACATAACTCTTACCTGATGATGACTAAGTATTATGGGTCAAAACATTGTAATTATTAAAATCATAACTCTTACCTGATGATGACTCAATATTATGGGTCAAAACATTGTAATTATTAAAATCATAACTCTTACATGATGATGACTCAATACTATGGGTCAAAACATTACAATTATTAAAATCATAACTCTTACCTGATGATGACTCAATACTATGGGTCAAAACATTGTAATTATTAAAATTATAAGTCTT
>NW_013867294.1:0-432 GCF_000517525.1 Limulus polyphemus
TTGTAATCCTCAGAGTGTGAGTAGTATTACGATTAAACCTAGTCTTTGTCATCCTCAGAGCGTGAGTAGCATTACGATTAAACCTAGTCTTTCTGTAATCCTCAGAGCGTGAGTAGCATTATGATTAAACCTAGTCTTTGTCATCCTCAGAGCGTGAGTAGCACTATGATTAAACCTAGTCTTTTTGTCATCCTCAGAGCGTGTGTAGCATTACGATTAAACCTAGTCTTTCTGTAATCCTCAGAGTGTGAGTAGCATTACGATTAAACCTAGTCTTTGTCATCCTCAGAGCGTGAGTAGCATTACGATTAAACCTATTCTTTCTGTCATCCTCAGAGCGTGTGTAGCATTACGATTAAACCTAGTCTTTCTGTCATCCTCAGAGCGTGAGTAGCATTACGATTAAACCTAGTCTTTCTGTAATCCTCAGAG
>NW_013867295.1:0-324 GCF_000517525.1 Limulus polyphemus
CATCTAGGTGTTCGTGGAGTTGCTGTACCAATTAACGCTAAAGAGAGTATGGTAGTTATATATTCGGTAACTAGAGATACACCTAGGTGTTTATGGAGTAGTTGTACCAAGTAAGGCTACAGATAAGTATGGTGGTTATAAATACTGTAACTAGAGTTACTCCTAGGTGTTCATGGAGTAGTTGTACCAAGTAAGGCTAAAGATGAGTATGGTGGTTATAAATTGTTTAACTAGAGTTACACCTAAGTGTTCGTGGAGTTTTTGTACTAAATAACGCTAAAGATGAGTATGGGGGTTATAAATTCTGTAACTAGAGTTAAACCT
>NW_013867296.1:0-208 GCF_000517525.1 Limulus polyphemus
GACAGTACACAGTTTGTTAAATCTTGTGTATTCTTATTGACAGTACACAGTATTGGTAAATCTTGTGTCTTCTTACTGAAGGTACACAGACTCGTTAAATCTTGTGTCTTCTTATTTATAGTACACAGTATTGTTAAATCTTGTGTCTTTTTATTGCCAGTACACAGTTTTGTTAAATATTTTGTCTTCTTATTGAAAGTACACAGTA
>NW_013867297.1:0-324 GCF_000517525.1 Limulus polyphemus
AAGGACATTATACTTCGGTTCAGACACGGGGACATTATCTGTTGGTACAGACACAAGGACATTATACTTCGGTTCAGACACGGAGACATTATCTGTTGGTACAGACACAAGGACATTATACTTCGGTTCAGACACGGAGACATTATCTGTTGGTACAGACACAAGGACATTATACCTCGGTTCAGACACGGGGACATTATCTATTGGATCAGACACAAGGACATTATACTTCGGTTCAGACACGGAGACATTATCTGTTGGTACAGACACAAGGACATTATACCTCGGTTCAGACACGGGGACATTATCTATTGGATCAGACAC
>NW_013867298.1:0-737 GCF_000517525.1 Limulus polyphemus
TCAAACCATAGACGATTCAATGATTGTAATAACATCTGGATTGTTGAGAAAACTTTGAATGTTTAATTATATTCCAAAAATAATTATATAAAATATATTTTATCAAAATTATATAAAGTATATTTTATCAATTAGTCACAAACTTTGAAAGGTTTAAACGTATTAAACAATTGCAGGGTATATATTTCCAAATAAATATGAAACTAAATCATAAAAAAACGTTCCGACGAGGCGGATTTGAACCACCGACCTATGGATAACAATCATCTACCTACAGTCCACCGCTCTACCAACTGAGCTATCGTCGGATTGTAATAATATCCAAACTTTCGTAAAAGTTGATTTACTTGTGTTGGTCCTTAACCCCAGTATTTATGTTGGTTACCCCTGTGATTCTACTTTCCAGCATAACGAGCTTAACGTTATAAAAAGAACATGTTTGTTACACCTGAAGACGAATCTGAATTAATGAAAGATTTAATACCTGCTAGTAGTAATATGACTCATATCAACTTGCTTTATATGTATATATATATATCAGTATGAAATGTTTAATTATTTACTGAGGTTTATAATTAAAACCTAGATCTAAAACAGAAAACTTTGCCATTTGTATATTGTTGAAGATAGTTTAGAAGACTAACTATTGTTGTAAGTACAACACTGACCATACAGAACAGTGTGGTTCATGAACTTCTGGAACGTCATCCATATAAAACTGTACAACGGATCTATCT
>NW_013867299.1:0-324 GCF_000517525.1 Limulus polyphemus
TATCAATATTTTTATTACCGAATCGAAACTTAGCAGATATTCAAGTTAATGTTTCGCCAAAGAAAATATTTATCTTTATAGATAAGTTTCTTTAACGTTCTTTAAACCAATTTAGTGATAGTTTACTTATATTAAAGACATGTTATATTCTAGATTTGAAAATATCAGAAATAAAGTTGATAGTTTGCTACAATACATAAGATAAACTGTTAGAGTTTTAACTGATATTTCATGACTTTATTCCAGACAGCTTCTTTCTTTCTCTGGCCTTCAGTTCTCCATCGTATTACTTCTTCTTTAGGATGGTTTGCTACATTTTGTGTG
>NW_013867300.1:0-324 GCF_000517525.1 Limulus polyphemus
ATCTTGTGTCTTGTTATTGACATTACACAGTATCGTTAAATCTTGTGTCTTCTTATTGACAGTACACAGTATTGTTATATCTTGTGTCTTCTTATTGACAGTACACAGTATAGTTATATCTTGTGTCTTCTTATTGAAAGTACACATTATTGTTAAATCTTGTGTTTCCTTACTGACAGTACACAATATCGTTGAATATTGTATTTTCTTATTGACAGTACACAGTATCGTTAAATCTTGTGTCTTCTTATTGACAGTACACAGTATCGTTAAATCTTGTGTCTTCTTATTGACAGTACACAGTATCGATAAATCTTGTGTGTT
>NW_013867301.1:0-324 GCF_000517525.1 Limulus polyphemus
GACAGTCTGATCAGAATTATTATGATGTACATACAACACAGTCTGATTAGAATTATTATAATTGATGTACATACAACACAGTCTGATTAGAATTATTATTATGATGTACATACGACACAGTCTGATTAGAATTATTATGATGATGTACATACGACACAGTCTGATTAGAATTATTATTATTATTATTATGATTGATGTACATACAACACAGTCTGATTAGAATTATTATTATAATTGATGTACATACAACACAGTCTGATTAGAATTATTATTATAATTGATGTACATACAACACAGTCTGATTAGAATTATTATTATGATGAT
>NW_013867302.1:0-324 GCF_000517525.1 Limulus polyphemus
ACACAGTGTCGTTAAATCGTGTGGCTTCTTATAGACAATAAATAGTATTGTTAAATCTTGTGTCTTCTTATTGACAGTACACAGTATTGTTAAATCTTGTGTCTTTTTATAAACAGCAGAAAGTATCGATCAATCAAGTGGCTTGTAAGTATCGTTAAATCTTGTGGCTTTTTATAGACAGTACACATTATCGTTAAATCTTTTGGCTTGTTTGTGATAGTACACAGTATCGTTAAATCTTGTCGCTTCTTATATACAATACACAGTATTGTTAAATCATGTGTCTACTTATTGACAGTACACAATATCGTTAAATATGGTGTC
>NW_013867303.1:0-324 GCF_000517525.1 Limulus polyphemus
CAACTCAGTGACCACTGATTGGACAAATAACTAGTCAATAATCTACTTAACATTCGTATTCAACTCGGTGAACACTGATTGGACAGATAACTAGTCAATAATCCTCTTAACATTCATATTCAACTCGGTGACCACTGTTTGGACAGATAACTAGTCAATAATCCACTTAACGTTCATATTCAACTCGGTGACCACTGATTGGGCAGATAACTAGTCAATAATCCAATTAACATTCGTATTCAACTAGGTGACCACTGTTTGGACAGATAACTTGTCAATAATCCACTTAACATTCATATTCAACTCCGTGACCACTGATTGGGC
>NW_013867304.1:0-701 GCF_000517525.1 Limulus polyphemus
TTGACAGTACATTAAATCTAGTGTTTTCTTACTGACAGTACACATTATCGTTGAATATTAGGATTTCTTATTGACATTACACAGATAGTACATAGTATTGCTAAATCGTGAAGACACTTTAACGATACTGTGTACTGTCAATAAGAAGACACGAGATTTAACGATACTCTGTACTGTCAATTATAAGACACAATATTTAACGATACTGTGTACTGTCAAAAAAAGCACAAGATTTAACGATACTCTGTACTGTCAATAAGAAGATACAAGATTTAACTATACTCTGTACTGTCAATAAGAAGACACAATATTCAACTATAATGTGTACTGTCAGTAAGAAAACACAAGATTTAACAATAATGTGTCCTGTCAATAAGAAGACACAAGATTTTACGATACTGTGTACTGTCAATAAGAAGACACAAGATTTAACGATACTGTGTACTGTCAATAAGAAGACACAAGCATTGACAGTACACATTATCGTTAAATCTTGTGTCTTCTTATTGACAGGACACATTATTGTCAAATCTTGAGTTTTCTTACTGACAGTACACATTATCGTTGAATATTGTGTCTTCTTATTGACAGTACACAGTATCGTTGAATATTGTGTCTTCTTATTGACAGTACACAGTATCGTTAAATCTTGAGACCTTATTGACAGTACACAGTTTGTTAAATCTTGTGTCTTCTTATTG
>NW_013867305.1:0-454 GCF_000517525.1 Limulus polyphemus
CATCAGACATAAATCATCCTATTCTAACTAGTAGACAACAATATCTCACCGTTTAACAAATGTGCAGCTGTACTTGTTGGTTTTAATGTTAAACTATTAAGTGACGTTGCCATCTTTCTATTAATAATTACATCAGACATAAATCATCCTATTCTAACTAGTAGACAACAATATCTCACCGTTTAACAAATGTGCAGCTGTACTTGTTGGTTTTAATGTTAAACTATTAAGTGACATTGCCATCTTTATATTATTAATTACATCAGACATAAATCATCCTATTCTAACTAGTAGACAACAATATCTCACCGTTTAACAAATGTGGATGTAATTATTAATAGAAAGATGGCAACGTCACTTAATAGTTTAACATTAAAACCAACAAGTACAGCTGAGACATAAATCATCCTATTCTAACTAGTAGACAACAATATCTCACCGTTTAACAAATGTG
>NW_013867306.1:0-324 GCF_000517525.1 Limulus polyphemus
TGCCAGTACCAGGTTAGATACAACAACATATTAAATACTTTGAACAACCCCTGCCCGTTCAAATCTACAAATATCAACACAATACAGACTTATAACAACTCCTGCCAGTACCAGGTTAGACACAACAACACATTAAAGACTTACAACAACCCCTGCCCGTTCAAACTAGAAACATCAACACAATACAGACTTATAACAACTCCTGCCAGTACCAGGTTAGATACAACAACACATTAAAGACCTTCAACAACCCGTGCCAGTACCAGGTTAGATACAACAACACATTAAAGACTTACAACAACTCCTGCCAGTATCAGAATAGAC
>NW_013867307.1:0-324 GCF_000517525.1 Limulus polyphemus
ATCTTGTGTCTTCTTATTGACAGTACACAGTATTGATAAATCCTGTATCTTCTTATTGACAGGACACAGTATTGTTAAATCTTGTCTTTTCTTATTGACAGTACACAGTATCGTTAAACCTTGTGTCTTCTTATTGACAGCACAAAGTATTGATAAATCCTGTATCTTCTTTTTGACAGGACTCAGTATTGTTAAATCTTGTGTCTTTTTACTGACAGTACACAATATCGTTAAATCTTTGTCTTCTTATGGACAGTACACAGTATTGATAAATTCTTTATCTTCTTATTGACAGGACACAGTATTGTTAAATTATGTCTTTTT
>NW_013867308.1:0-324 GCF_000517525.1 Limulus polyphemus
GAGCTTCCAGATTCTGTGATTGAGGGAACCAAGACTTGCTCGTGCAAGCCACAGATGTACGAGATATTTAAAAACTGAGTGAGCTACAGACAGCATTTTCTATGAATTCTTCTCATTATTCCTATTTTCTTAGAAGTAAAGTTCGACAAGGAACACCTGGTAAAGAAATACCAATAAAAGATATTCCATATTACAAGCAGATGGTTTCCTTTCTGTCAGTAGTGTTTGCAAACATTTGCAAAATTATTTTCCCAGCAGATCCAAATCAACTTATGGACATGCTTATCGATTACCAAAAATGCATTGTTAAGAGTGAGATAATGT
>NW_013867309.1:0-463 GCF_000517525.1 Limulus polyphemus
TCCAGAACCCTCACCCTGAAAACCATCCCACAGATCCAACTAGTCAAACACCATTCTACCTAGCCTGTTTAAGTGGTTGCTCATCTCCAGAACCCTCACCCTGAAAACCATCCCACAGATCCAACTAGTCAAACACCCTTCTACCTAGCCTGTTTAAGTGGTTCCCATCACCAGAACCTTCACCCTGAAAAATCATCTCACAGATCCAACTACTCAAACACCCTTCTACCTAGCCTGTTTAAGTGGTTCCCATCACCAGAACCCTCACCCTGAAAACCATCCCACAGATCCAACTTGTCAAACACCATTCTACCTCGCCTGTTTAAGTGGTGCTCATCTCCAGAACCCTCACCCTGAAAACCATCCCAGAGTTCCAACTAGTCAAACACCCTTCTACCTAGCCTGTTTAAGTGGTGCTCATCTCCAGAACCCTCACCCTGAAAAACTATCCTACAGATCCAAC
>NW_013867310.1:0-417 GCF_000517525.1 Limulus polyphemus
AACAAAAAAGACGCCCTGTATTTTATTATGATTGATATAGAACGACACCGGCTCCTGTATTTTAATATCATCGACATAGAACGACAAAGACGCCTTGTATTTTAATTTTATGGACATGGAACAATGCAGACGCCCTGTATTTTAATATTATGGACAGGGAAAACACAGACACCCAGTATTTTAATATTATGTGCATGAAACATCACATACACCCTGTATTTTAATATTATTGACATGGAACGACACATACGCCCTGTATTTTAAAATGATGGTCATGAATTGATACAATCATCCGGTATTTTATTATGATTGACATAGAACGACAAGACGCCTTGTATTTTAATATTATGGACATGGAACAATACAGACGCCTTCTATTTTAACATTATGCGCATGAAACATCACAAACGCCCTGTA
>NW_013867311.1:0-324 GCF_000517525.1 Limulus polyphemus
CGTTAATATATACAGTTGTTTAATGTTGGTCTTTGACATTGGTATGTTACTATTTGTTTAAATCTCGTTAATATCTACTGTTGTTTAATGTTGGTATTTGACACTAGTATGTTACAACTTGTTTAAATGTCGTTAATATCTACTGTTGTTTAATGTTGGCCTTTGATACTGGTATGTTACTACCTTTTTAAATGTCGTTAATATCTACTGTTGTTTAATGTTGATCTTTGACATTGGTATGTTACTACCTGTTTAAATGCCGTTAATATCTACTGTTGTTTAATGTTGGTCTTTGACATTGGTATGTTACTACCTGTTTAAATG
>NW_013867312.1:0-325 GCF_000517525.1 Limulus polyphemus
GTGCTGAAAGTAAAAATTATCTATCCCTAGTGCTGAAAGTAAAAAGTATCTGTCCGTTGTGCTAAAAGTAAAAAGTATCTGTCTCTAGTGCTGAAAGTAAAAAGTACTTGTCCTTAGTGTTGAAAGTAAAACGTATCTATCCCTAGTGCTGAAAGTAAAAAGTATCTGTCCTTAGTGCTGACAGTAAAAAGTATCTGTCCTTAGTGCTGAAAGTAAAAAGTATGTGTTCCTAGTGCTCAAAGTAAAAAGTATCTATCCCTAGTGCTGAAAGTAAAAATTATCTATCCCTAGTGCTGAAAGTAAAAAGTATCTGTCTTTAGTGCTG
>NW_013867313.1:0-322 GCF_000517525.1 Limulus polyphemus
TATGCGAGCTTCGATTTCCCTTTTTTTTCCCTTCAGGTATAATAAACAAAAGAAGGGCTTTAAATATAAGATTATTCAACCCAAATCACCCCCATCTAACAGATCATGATGTCTTACTACAAAATAAACACCGCCTTTTGAATTATGTCTACTTTGAATGAAGAAAAGTTCTATTTATTTACTTTGGATGCGAATATTGCTTTTTATGAATGTTATAATGTCTCAATATTGAATTATCTACCGAAATAAACACTAGCCGTTATTCTTCTATTAATAATGCTTCAAAAAAGCACTTTTTTCAAGTTTCAAAAAATTGCTATTT
>NW_013867314.1:0-368 GCF_000517525.1 Limulus polyphemus
TAACACAGACTACGTGCCTTATTTCTCTCTTTGATATCCAGCCAGTCTAACACAGACTACGTGTCTTATTCCTCTCTTTGATTACAGTCAGACTAACAAAGAACTACGTGTCTTATTCCTCTCTTTGATTACAGTCAGACTAACACAGACTACGTGCCTTATTTCTCTCTTTAATATCCAGCCAGTCTAACACAGACTACGTCCTTATTTCTCTCTTTGATTACAGTCCGACTAACACAGACTACGTGCCTTATTTCTCTCTTTGATTACAGTCAGACTAACACAGACTACGTGCCTTATTTCTCTCTTTAATATCCAGCCAGACCTAACACAGACTACGTGCCTTATTTCTCTCTTTGATTACAGTC
>NW_013867315.1:0-324 GCF_000517525.1 Limulus polyphemus
TTACAACAACTCCACAAACACCTAGTTTTAACTCTAATTACCTAATTTATAACCACCATACTCATGTTTAGCCTTACTTGGTACAACAACTCCACGAACACCTAGGTGTAACTCTTGTTTACGAATTTATAACCACCATACTCATCTTTAGCCTTACTTGGTACAACTACTCCATAAACACCTAGATGTAACTCTAGTTATAGAATTTATAACCACCATACTCAACTTTAGCCTTACTTGGTAAAACTAGTCCATGAACACTTAGGTTTAACTCTAGTTATCGAATTTATAACCCCCATAGTCATCTTTAGCGTTATTTGGTAC
>NW_013867316.1:0-324 GCF_000517525.1 Limulus polyphemus
CTTCAACCATATATATCATAGTTTTCTGTGCTGTCAATGCATGGTTGACAATATGATTACTGGAGACTCAAGTCTCATTATAGCGTGACAATTGGTAAAACTTATCTTCAACTATATATATATATCATAGTTTCCCATGCTGTCAATGCGTGGTTGACAATATGATTACTGGAGATTCAAGTCTCATTATAGCATAACAATTGGTAAAACTTATCTTCAACGATATATATCATAGTTTCCCATGCTGTCAACTCATGGTTGACAATATGATTACTGGAGATTCAAGTCTCATTATGGCATGACAATTGGTAAAACTTATCTTCA
>NW_013867317.1:0-324 GCF_000517525.1 Limulus polyphemus
TATGTGGCTAATATAACTTTGGCAAAAGATACTTCCAAGTATGTGGCTAACATAACTTTGGTAAAAGATACTTCCAAGTATGTGGCTAACATAACTTCGGTAAAAGATAATTTCAAACATGTGGCTAACATAACTTTGGCAAAAGATAATTCCAAGTATGTGGCTAACATAACTTTGGTAAAAGATAATTCCAAGTATGTGGCTAACATAACTTTGGTAAAAGATACTTCCAAGTATGTGGCTAACATAACTTTGGAAAAAGATACTTCCAAGTATGTGGCTAACATAACTTTGGTAAAAGATACTTCCAAGTATGTGGCTAAC
>NW_013867318.1:0-459 GCF_000517525.1 Limulus polyphemus
TATTTAGGTTAAACGCTGAGCCACTGAGGGCTAGCTATACGTCATGAGTGTTCAATCGTCACTTACTTGAAAAAACATCCGCGCACCTTCGTTTGGGGAGCGTGTCCCCCAGTATGAGAACCAATGATCTAGTTCACCTGTGAAATTTTGGCTTTTGTTTTTAGTTAGAAAATTACTAATTTTCACATTTTATCTGTCTTAATTGTTATTATTGACCTTTTCATACTTAAACCTCTAGTCACCGATTACGATTATGAATCAAATGGGCAGTGAATTAGAAGATCCTAGGTTTGAATCGCGATACATCGTTGAAAACTCTCCTTAAACTGAGAGGTTGAGCCTTATAACTGTGCAGGCAAATCCTTTTTGTTCAACAACGGGCAACCAGTCGACAGTAACCACCGCCTACTTAAATGATCTTAATTTCCTCTGGTAATTCTTATTGGTTATGTCTGAGTT
>NW_013867319.1:0-425 GCF_000517525.1 Limulus polyphemus
TGTAATACTTACTTATCTACAGATATATTATATATTACTAGTGTGTGTAATAATACTTACTTATCTACAGATATATTATATATACTAGTGTGTGTAATAATACTCACTTATCTACAGATATATTATATATACTAGTGTGTGTAATAATACTTACTTATCTACAGATATATTATATATATACTAGTGTGTGTAATAATACTCACTTATCTACAGATATATTAAATATACTAGTGTGTAATAATACTTACTTATTTACAGATATATTATATATACTAGTGTGTGTAATAATCACTTATCTACAGATATATTAAATATACTAGTGTGTGTAATAATACTTACTTATCGAGTATTATTACACACACTAGTATATATAATATATCTGTATTACACACACTAGTATATATAATATATATGTAGATAAGTTT
>NW_013867320.1:0-633 GCF_000517525.1 Limulus polyphemus
CGCACAAACCTACTCAAGGTATCTCTGCTAGTTGTTACTAAACTTTGTACTGATAAACTGAACCTACTCAAGGTATCTCTGTTAGTTGTTACTAAACTCTGTACTGATTTGAGTAGGTTCAGTTTGGTCTATCTGTTAGTTGTAACTAAACTTTGTACTGATAAACTGAACCTACTCAAGGTCTATCTGTTAGTTGTTACTAAACTTTGTACTGATAAACTGAACCTACTCAAGGTCTATCTGTTAGTTGTTACTAAACTTTGTACAGATAAACTGAACCTACTCAAGCTCTATCTGTTAGTTGTTACTTAAACTTTGTACAGATAAACTGAACCTACTCAAGGTCTATCTGTTAGTTGTAACTGAACTTTGTACAGATAAACTGAACCTACTCAAGCTCTATCTGTTAGTTGTTGCTAAACTTTGTACTGATAAACTGAACCTACTCAAAGTCTATCTGTTAGTTGTTACTAAACTTTGTACTGATAAACTGAACCTACCCAAGGTCTATCTGTTAGTTGTTAGTAAACTTTGTACAGATAAACTGAACCTACTCAGGGTCTATCTGTTAGTTGTAACTAAACTTTGTACTGATAAACTGAACCTACTCAAGGTCTATCTGTTAGTTGTTGC
>NW_013867321.1:0-324 GCF_000517525.1 Limulus polyphemus
ATACAACCATACCTTGTCTCCTGGTACAAAGCTGACCTCTGTAGATCTCTTATCATAAGTTAACTTCATCGAATCAGCAGACGTTTTCAAGTTTGTACGCACTTGATGGTAAATATCATCCATCCTTTCCGATAACACTTCCACAAACTCTGACACATTCTCAGGCAACTCTTCATAAAGTGAGTGTCCAGTATGCTTGGGTCCCCTTTTAGCACTACATGTACTGCATGTCCGGCACCATTCTTCCACATCTCGCCTTATACCTATCCAATAAAATATTTGTCGTAGGTGACTCAATGTCTTCTTAATTCCGAGATGTTCTCC
>NW_013867322.1:0-324 GCF_000517525.1 Limulus polyphemus
TACTTTACTAACACGGGCTTTATTATACAAATCCAGGTTTTTAGTGGTAGTCTCCTACCCTGTACGTACTTTACTAACATGGGCTTTATTATACAAATCCAGGTTTTTAGTGGTAGTCTCCCACCCTGTATGTACTTTACTAACACGGGCTTTATTATAAAAATCCCGGTTTTTAGTAGTTATCTCCCACCCTGTATGTACTTTACTAACACGAGCTTTATTATACAAATCCAGGTTTTTAGTGGTAGTCTCCTACCCTGTATGTACTTTACTAACACGGGCTTTATTATACAAATCCAGGTTTTTAGTGAAAGTCTCCTATCC
>NW_013867323.1:0-323 GCF_000517525.1 Limulus polyphemus
CAAGCCGTCTCCAGCCATTATTAATCTCAAAGTGGGTTCCTCGTCATCGAATTTGAAGACAATTGTACGTTTCACAAATACATCATTTGTTTGTTTGTTTACAATTTCGTGCAGAGCTACACATGGGCTATCTGCGCTAGCCGTCCCTAATTTAGCAGTGTAAAACTAGAGGGAAGGCAGCTAGTGATCGCTACCCACCGCCAACTCTTGGGCTACTCTTTTAACAACGAATAGCCCCACTTCTTACCTTACTTGACTCTTGGTGAATGTTAAGGTCACAAAACATTTCAGTCTGTACATGATGATGCTTTTACTGGCGAAAC
>NW_013867324.1:0-326 GCF_000517525.1 Limulus polyphemus
TTAACAATACTGTGTCCTGGTCAATAAGAAGAAAAACGATTTATCAATAATGTGTACTGTCAATAAGAAGACACAAGATTTAACGATACTGTGTACTATCATATCAAGTCATAACATTTAATGATACTGTGTACTATCAATAACAAGACATAAGATTTAACGATACTGTGTACTGTCAGTAAAAAGACACAAGATTTAACAATACTTAGTCCTGTCAATAAGAAGATACAGGATTTATCAATACTGTGTACTGTCAATAAGAAGACACAAGATTTAACAATACTGTGTCCTGTCAATAAGAAGAAAAACGATTTATCAATAATGTG
>NW_013867325.1:0-356 GCF_000517525.1 Limulus polyphemus
CAAAGGAAACCGTCATTCACCGATAAAGTATACAACAGAATTGTACTTTTATTGAAGGCATAACCTGCGTTATTTTTTTTTTCCTTTTTCATCTTAGTGAGTTTTTTCTTCTTTACCGTTTGCCCTTTTCAGGAAATAGGCTACATATTTACGTTATTGAACCTTTTTTCCACTTGGGATTAAAAATATCCCAAATAAAAACTTTGAAACAGAAATTACTTGACTTGCACTGCTGTACGGTACAGCAGAAAATACCGCTATCAAAGTCGAAAATATCTAGTCTAAGAAGGCCTAAAAAGACAGTTATGAAAGTCGACAAAATCGAGTGGACAGTTTTCAAAACACGTTTTCAAAGT
>NW_013867326.1:0-321 GCF_000517525.1 Limulus polyphemus
AAAAACTGTCTACGTTGTGATCTATACAAGATCAACACTTCTTTTAACATGCTTCAAATAAAATTGTCTACGTTGTGACCTGTATAAGATCAACACTTCTTTTAACATGCTTCAGATAAAACTGTCTACGTTGTGACCCATATAAGATCAATACTTCTTTTAATATGCTTCAGATAAAACTGTCTACGTTGTGACCTATACAAGATCAACACGTTTAACATGCTTCAAATAAAACTGTTTACGTTGTGACCTGTATAAGATCAACACTTCTTTTAATTATGCTTCAGATAAACTAGTCTACGTTGTGACCTATACAAGATC
>NW_013867327.1:0-323 GCF_000517525.1 Limulus polyphemus
CTAGCCCTACTCTGATCAAGTTAAAACGTTGTGTTAACGTCTCAGTTTACTTTTCTAGCCCTACTTTGATCAAGTTAAAACGTTTTGTTAATAACTGTTTTCCTTCCTAGCCCTACTCTGATCAAGTTAAAACGTTGTGTTAACGTCTCAGTTTACTTTTCTAGCCCTACTCTGATCAAGTTAAAACGTTGTGTTAACGTCTCAGTTTACTTTTCTAGCCCTACTTTGATCAAGTTAAAACGTTGTGTTAACGTCTCAGTTTACTTTTCTAGCCCTACTTTCATCAAGTTAAAAACGTTGTGTTAACGTCTCAGTTTACTTTT
>NW_013867328.1:0-323 GCF_000517525.1 Limulus polyphemus
TAACAATTATTTTTCAGGTATCTATAAACCTGGTTGTAGATAACAATTATTTTTCAGGTATCTATAAACCTGGTTGTAGATAACAATTATTTTTCAGGTATCTATAAACCTGGTTGTAGATAACAATTATTTTTTCAGGTATCTATAAACCTGGTTGTAGATAACAATTATTTTTTCAGGTATCTATAAACCTGGTTGTAGATAACAATTATTTTTCAGGTATCTATAAACCTGGTTGTAGATAACAATTATTTTTTCAGGTATCTATAAACCTGGTTGTAGATAACAATTATTTTTCAGGTATCTATAAACCTGGTTGTAGA
>NW_013867329.1:0-323 GCF_000517525.1 Limulus polyphemus
ATTATTACGCAATATTATATTATATCATTATTATATCATATTATATAATATTATATTATATTATTATTACACAATATTATATCATTATTGTATAATCTTATATTATATCATTATTACACAATATTATATTATATCATTATTATATCATATTATATTATATCATTATTATATTATATTATTATTACACAATATTATATTATATCATTATTATATCATATTATATTATATCATTATTATATTATATTATTATTACACAATATTATGTTATATCATTATTATATAATATTATCTTATATCATTATTATATAATATTATATGATATC
>NW_013867330.1:0-324 GCF_000517525.1 Limulus polyphemus
CGTGTAGATCAGATAACACCACTAGATCGTGTAGATTAAATAACACCACTACATCGTGTAGATCAGATAACACCACTAGATCGTGTAGATTAAATAACACCACTACATCGTGTAGATCAGATAACACCACTAGATCGTGTAGATCAGATACCACCACAAGATCGTGTAGATTAAATAACACCACAAGATCGTGTAGATTAAATAACACCACTAGATCGTGTAGATTAAATAACACCATTAAATCGTGTAGAACAGATAACACCACTAGATCGCGTAGATCAGATACCACCACAAGATCGTGTAGATTAAGTAACACCACTAGAT
>NW_013867331.1:0-323 GCF_000517525.1 Limulus polyphemus
ATACTTCGATGTCTAATGGTATAAAACATACTTCGATGTCTAATGGTATAAAACATACTTCGATGTCTGATGATATAAAACATACTTCGATGTCTAATGGTATAAAACATACTTCGATGTCTGATGGTATAAAACATACTTCGATGTCTAATGGTATAAAACATACTTCGATGTCTATTGATATAAAACATACTTCGATGTCTAATGGTATAAAACATACTTCGATGTCTGATGGTATAAAACATACTTCGATGTCTATGGTATAAAACATACTTCGATGTCTAATGGTATAAAACATACTTCGATATCTGATGGTATAAAAC
>NW_013867332.1:0-323 GCF_000517525.1 Limulus polyphemus
CTCTGCCAGTAACTCAAACTGTGCTCTATATGCTTCCCATCGAATTCCTGTGGCTTCCTTCGCACTGGATCACTCCTATTACTGACATTCATATCTGGGATGTGACTTCCAACGGGACTGAATACGTCTGCATTAGGGTTTAGCTGCGGGCTCTGTAAGGGACTTGCCATTGTCTGGGGCTGATTGAGTCGATGGTCAATGTATCCTCCTTGTGTAACACACAACAAATCGTTCTTTAACGTATCTAATTCACTTTTAAATTTACTGATGTTTTCCATTTGTACCTCTTGACATTGTTGTTGATTTTCCTGTAGTTGCTGCTG
>NW_013867333.1:0-323 GCF_000517525.1 Limulus polyphemus
TCTTCCCATAGTTGGACAGCCGTAAGTATGAGGACTTATGACGCTTAGAAACCAGGTTCCTATACCCGTGATGGACACAGCACAGATAACCCATTATATAGCTTTTGTAACTTACTTACAAACTAATGAAATAACAAAAAAATAATAACAGATAACAGTTATGTGTAAATGACAGCTTCAATTCCCGATTTCTTTAAAATACCTTACTCCAGTTTATTAGCTAACATATCATTTAGCCAATTTCAACAGCTAACATTTAACATTTCCTTTAATAAAGGAACAATGTATGACATATAACTTTTATAAAGCTACTGTACAGACTT
>NW_013867334.1:0-324 GCF_000517525.1 Limulus polyphemus
TTAAATACTTGTGTCTTCTTATTGATAGTACACAGTATTGTTAAATCTTGTGTCTTCTTATTGACAGTACACAGTATAGTTAACTCTTGTGTCTTCTTATTAACAGTACACAGTATCGTTAAATCTTGTGTCTTCTTGTTGACAGTACACAGTATCGTTAAATCTTGTGTTTTCTTATTAACAGTACACAGTATCGTTAAATCTTTTGTATTCTTATTGACAGTACACAGTATTGTTAAATTTTGAGTCTTCTTATTGAAAGTACACAGTATCGTTAAATATTGTGTCTTTTTATTGATAGTACACAGTATTGTTAAATCGTGT
>NW_013867335.1:0-323 GCF_000517525.1 Limulus polyphemus
GATCTTGCTATTCAGTTCCAACATATTTGACTTAGAAACCATTTCTACCCATCCAGATCACTAGTTCCAGTGGCTGTGACTATTATAGAATAATTCTACACAGTACGAGCTTAAATGGTAACTTTTGGATCTATATAAGACACGAAATATGTAATTCACTCAATATTTTTTAAACATTTTATAATATTGTAACTTGTTCAATCGTTGAATATGTTGTTTCAGATTATTTGATACTAACCATATTTACTTGGGTATTACCTGAACAGAGGACCGACGTTTAGCTATTTTTAAACAGAAAGGATCAAATGAAGGTCTCGTGTTCT
>NW_013867336.1:0-323 GCF_000517525.1 Limulus polyphemus
TTCATGTTGAACTTCCATTTCAGATCCGTTTTCTGCAACGTTTTGAGTTTCCACAACATCTGGTTGCAATTGAACCACTGCAACTGATGGGAAGCTAGAGTATTGTTCGACATGAGCCTTTCCATCTTCATCAAAAAATATATCATTATGCCTAGGAAAAGATTTCTTGAAGAACTTGATACTTTGTCTGTAGCTTTCTCGAAAACTGCTTGGTGTTAACAATTGAGCGTATACAACATTGGGACATCATTTCCTAAACCTCCCATTGCACCCAACACTGTAAATAACTGTGTTGGAGATGTAACATTATTTCCCATGTTCAG
>NW_013867337.1:0-572 GCF_000517525.1 Limulus polyphemus
AATAAAACTAATAGGTAGTGATCATTGTTTTGTGTGTATGTTCATTATTGTTTAATAAAACTAATAAGTAACGACCAATGCGGGTTTCTTATTCATTATCGATTAATATAACTTATAAGTAGCGATCAATGTTTTATTTGTATGTTCATTATTGTTTAATAAAACAAATAAGTAACGACCAATGTTGGTTGGATATTCATTATCGTTTAATAAAACTAATAAGTAACGACCAATGTGTTGTTTGTATGTTCATTATCGTTTAATAAAACTAATAAGTAACGACCAATGTGTTGTTTGTATGTTCATTATCGTTTAATAAAACTTATAAAACCAACATTGGCCGCTACTTATTAGTTTTATTAAACAGTAAAGAACATACGCACAAAACAATGATAACTACTTATTGATAATGAACATACAAACAAAACATTGATCGCTACTTATTAGTTTTATTAAACGATAATGAAGGTTTAATAAAACTAATAAGTAGTGATCAATGTTTTGTTTGTATGTTCATTATCGTTTAATAAAACTGATAAGTAGCAATCAATGTTTAGTTTGTATGATCATTA
>NW_013867338.1:0-323 GCF_000517525.1 Limulus polyphemus
GCCGTCTCCAGCCATTATAAGTAATGCTATTGTTATTTTATTTTTCTCAGTCGAACGAATTTATCAAAACATTAATTAATAGCTGAAAACGTGAAAATAGAAGTGTATACAAGAACATTCAAAAAATCCGCGTGCTTCATGACGGATACGGATTCATCACGTGCACCACAATAGTTCACGTGCACCACAATATTTTCAAAAATATCTATCCATTGAATGTCTAGCTGGTTACTTTTTCGTCCACTGTACATTCACCCATCCATCCGCCCATTTGTTTGTCTGTTCGTCCAACCGTTCATTTATCTATCTGCCTCTCCTCCTTG
>NW_013867339.1:0-323 GCF_000517525.1 Limulus polyphemus
AAAAAAAAACCCGAACAACTTATATATATATAAAAACAAAACATTTGTTAAATGAAATAGTATCCATTCTTATCGATGATGCTTTTCCATTTTACAATCAGGTTGTTAATTCCATGATTAAATAAATCACTTGGCTTTGAAGGAAAAACATGTCGATGTCTTCTTTAACACCTTTCATATTTGCATACGTTTTCCCATTAAGATGGTGTTGCAGTAAACGAAAAAGATGGTAATCTAATGGTGCCATATCTGGATAATACGGTGAGTGGGGTAGAACTTCCCAACCAAACTTCATAATCTTGTGTTGCATCAAACGTGCCACA
>NW_013867340.1:0-323 GCF_000517525.1 Limulus polyphemus
TAAATTAACCTACATGCACAAACCTTTACGTCAAAATATACATATTCATTACTGCGTGTTTAACAGTAACAAGACTTCGAGCGTTTCAAAGGTAACTGTGCCACAGATGAATATCTCTGATACAAGTTCTCGTACAAAACTAGTGTTAGTAGCTTAGGAACTATTATTTACAATACCTACCGTAACGTAATACTTATCTCATTCTACCGTATAAGCTAGTTGTTTTAAACTATCTAAAAACTAATGATTTAGCATACTATGGTTACATCACAGTTTTCGTAACTTATCAGAAATCAATTCACGAAAAATAAGAAGCTAATGAA
>NW_013867341.1:0-322 GCF_000517525.1 Limulus polyphemus
GAACATAGACGTAACAGTGTGAAGTATACGTGATTTATTTATATACTAGTAACTTTAATGTAAATTACTTACTACAATATTGTCATTGCTTAGAAAAAAAGCAATTTTTTTTAGCTTTCAATCTTGTTTGGTTACAGAGCCATCAAATAAAAAATCAGAACCCTCCTGCTACACCCACCTATCACATCCTCTCTTTCAGGATTTGTTAATACAAGTAGTTCTCTCTTACGTTTACGACTATATTAGTTATAACCAATAGACAGCCAAGGTTTTCGTCTATCAAATGACGTATTATATTACGTTGTTTTCTGTACAGAGATTT
>NW_013867342.1:0-323 GCF_000517525.1 Limulus polyphemus
TGGTTAAATCCTGTGTCTTCTTATTGACAGTACACAGTATCGTTAAATCTTGTGTCTTCTTATTGATAGTACACAGTATTGTTAAATCTTGTGTCTTCTTATTGACAGTACACAGTATCGTTAAATCTTCTGTCTTCTTATTGACAGTACACAGTATTGATAAATCCTGTATCTTCTTATTGACAGGACACAGTATTGTTAAATCTTATGTCTTCTTATTGATAGTACACAGTATCGTTAAATCTTCTGTCTTCTTATTGTCAGTACATAGTATTGTTAAATCTTGTTTTCTTATTGATAGAACATAGTATCGTTAAATCTTG
>NW_013867343.1:0-323 GCF_000517525.1 Limulus polyphemus
TACATTACAGGGATATAAAACACTACAACTTGTCTAGGTACATTACAGGAATATAAAACACTACAACTTGTCTAGGTACATTACAGGGATATAAAACACTACAACTTGTCTAGGTACATTACAGGGATATGAAACACTACAACTTGTCTAGGTACATTACACCAAACAACACATTACAGGGATATGAAACACTACAACTTGTCTAGGTACATTACACCAAACAACACATTACAGGGATATAAAACACTACAACTTGTCTAGGTACATTATACCAAACAATACATTACAGGGATATAAAACACTACAACTTGTCTAGGTACATT
>NW_013867344.1:0-720 GCF_000517525.1 Limulus polyphemus
GGATTGTTAATGTAATTATTGTTCACAACAACAACAAATCATACTGATGTTAGTGGATTGTTAACGTAGTTATTGTTCACAACAACAACAAATCATACTGATATTAGTGGATTGTTAACGTAATTATTGTTCACAAAACAACAAATCATACTGATGTTAATAGATTGTTAATGTATTTATTGTTCACAACAACAACAAATCATACTGATGTTAGTGGATTGTTAACGTAGTTATTGTTCACAAAACAACAAATCATACTACTGTTAATGTATTGTTAACGTAGTTATTGTTCACAAAACTACAAATCTTACTACTGTTAATGTTTACATTAACAATCCATTAACATCAGTATGATTTGTTGTTTTGTGAACAATAATTACGTTAACAATGTGAACAATAAATAATCCACTAACATCAGTATGATTTGTTGTTGTTGTTAACGTGAACAATAACTACGTTTTAACAAATCATACTACTGTTAATGTATTGTTAACGTAGTTATTGTTCACAAAACAACAAATCATACTGATGTTAATGGATTGTTAATGTAGTTATTGTTCACAAAACAATCAGTATGATTTGTTACGTTAACAATTTCGTAACATCAGTATGATTTGTTGTGAACAATAACTACTTTAACAATCCATTAACATCAGTATGATTTGTTGTTTTGTGAACAATAACTACGTTAACAATCCACTAACATTTATTGTTCACAAA
>NW_013867345.1:0-323 GCF_000517525.1 Limulus polyphemus
GTTATAACTTGTGTTCATTCTAGAATGAAAGAGGCATAATTTATATTTATTTCCTAATTTTTATGGTGGCTGTGAGATTGGTCAAATCTACCAAACCCATACAGAGATTAATTACTGAAAATAACAGATAATATATAAACTTTTTTCTTAAGAAACGTTTGATAACTATCTGGACATTATAAAGATTTTGCTTGTGAAAATCAAAATTTTCTGATGCATAAAAGCATTTTTCATCTTACAATGAATATTACTTTGCATGATAGATAGGCAATGTGTGAAAATAAAAAAAAGACATGAGAAAACCATTGCTTTACAAACCTTAA
>NW_013867346.1:0-322 GCF_000517525.1 Limulus polyphemus
CCACTGCTGTGGTCTCTCTTCTTGTTTATTTTCTTCCTCCTCCAACCACTGCTGTAGTCTCTCTTCTTGTTTCTTTTCTTTTTCCTCCAACAACTGCTGCAATCTCTCTCCTTGTTTATTTTGCTGTTCGAGCTGCCACTGTTGCAGGTTTTCTTGCCACTGCTGTTGTCTCTGTTCTTGTTTATTTTCTTGTTCTTCTTGTTCCTTTTGCTGTTCCTGTATTGCCGCCATCAAATCTGCTAATCTCGTTTCCATCTTCTTCTTCCTTTTTTTTTTCATCCTACTCCCTACACCAATTTGTTGAGTATCTGTCTTGTTTGTT
>NW_013867347.1:0-324 GCF_000517525.1 Limulus polyphemus
TTTCTAGCTTTTATACCTACTAGACTCTATTCCGCAGTAACGTAAAAATTGAATTAACCAATTTCTAGCATTTATACATACTAGACACTATTTTGTAGTAATGAAAAAAAAATTAACAAATTTCTAGCATTTATACCTACTACGCACTATTCTGTAGTAATGGAAAACAAGAATTAACTAATTTCTAGTATTTATACCTACTACACACTATTCCGCAGTAATGTAAAAAAAGAATTAACCAATTTCTAATTTTTATACCTACTAGACATTATTCCGCAGTAATGTAAAAAATAGAATTAACCAATTTCTAATTTTTATACCTAC
>NW_013867348.1:0-323 GCF_000517525.1 Limulus polyphemus
TGACGGGGTAAAGGAAGATATTATTTCAGAGTTTAAGTGTTGCCTGGGTACTCTGACACTCCAATGAGTCTTAAATTACTTGAAAGTTGAGGTGAGTCTTTAAACTAATTAGACTAATTTAACTGTAAGTTATCTATGTTGGTATCAATATTTGATATAAGCTACTAATGAAATAAAAACGACGATAAATGTGTGATTCGTTATTTCAACATTGAGTTGTGATTTAATGTGAATCGTTTAACAACAGTGAATCGATTTATGAACATGAGACGTGATTTAATGTGAATCGTTTTATCAACATTTAGTTGTGATTTAATGTGAAT
>NW_013867349.1:0-323 GCF_000517525.1 Limulus polyphemus
GTTATAATTTGTGTTCATTCTAGAATAAAAGAGGCATAATTTATATTTATTTCATAATTTTTAATGGTGGTTACAAGATTGGTCAAATCTACCAAACCCATATACAGATTAATTACTGAAAATAATGGATAAAATATAAAGTTTTTTTTAAGAAATGTCTGATAATTATCCAAACATTATAAAGATTTCACATGTGAAATTTGAACATTTTCTGATGTATAAAAGTTTTTTATTTAAAATGAATATTACTTTGCATGTTTGATACGCAACATGACAAAAAAAAAAAGCACGAGAAAAACGATTGCTTTATAAACCTTAAGACT
>NW_013867350.1:0-323 GCF_000517525.1 Limulus polyphemus
TTAACGGTACATGACGTCAGAGAGGTGTTCAGCTTATAATTGACCTTCAGATGTTTTGAAGTTTGCAATCTTTTGAATTAACGAACTTTCCACAATTCATCATTTGACACAATTTCTAGTTTTCTGTATTAATTTGGCTGATTTCCATTTGACATTATGGCTAAGGTGCCTCATGTGCAGAAAAATAGCATTATTTGTACGACCATTTTTAATATCCTTTTTATGTTCTGTGAATCTTGTATCTAAAATTCTTCCCGTTTCGCCAACATAAAGTTTTTCGCAGACTTGGTAGGTGACTATATAAAACCCTGTTTTTTTTTTTA
>NW_013867351.1:0-323 GCF_000517525.1 Limulus polyphemus
CTGTTGTTGTTGTTGTGGTCGAAAATCATGATTAAAAGTAAGTTGTAAGTTCTAGACATTATACTGTTGTTGTTTGTTAATCATGTAAATACCCAGTTTTTATTCTAGTGATTGCAGTATACAAACCCTGTATGTTACTATGATATATGTGTCAACAACATGTTGTCCCTCCTCCTTCCTAAACATTTCTTACAGCTAGACTGATCAGTAAAAAGTAACTCTAGCTTTAGCCTCACCAAATTTGGAGTCACAGATCAAATCTTTTTTTTATTATTAAAATGTCCATATACAAAACCATACTGGTTACTTTGTTCTCCTCCAGC
>NW_013867352.1:0-323 GCF_000517525.1 Limulus polyphemus
CATAATAGTTCTTTCTGTTGATAGTAACTACATCTGCATAAATATAATAGTACTACCTATTGACAGTAACTAAATCTACATAAATATATTACCGTCTGTTGATAGTAACTAACTCTATATAAATATAATAGTACTGAATGTTGATAGTAATTAAATGTATATAAATATAGTACTGTCTGTTGATAGTAACTAAATCTATATAAATATAATAGTAGTGACTGTTTATAGTAACTAAATCTATATAAATAAAAAAGTACTGTCAATTGATAGACACTAAATCTATATGAATATAATAGTACTGTCTGTTGATAGTATACAAATCT
>NW_013867353.1:0-322 GCF_000517525.1 Limulus polyphemus
AAAAAGCCACCCTTTTCAATTTGAGACCAATTGGTCGTGCTGTTTGCCAAGAATTGCTATATTGGTCACTTTGTCCTCAATTTGTGGCCTCAAAACGGCTTCCGAGGCCGCGGCCACATAACCAGCGTTACTTCCCGCACAAAGTTTTATCTGCTCCCAGAGTTTTAAGTTTGTAACTTTACAAATGTGCCCGTGTATAAGGAATAGATCCACAGAAAGAAAGAGAGAGAGCCACTCGCGCTTATACATATACAGATTTACTGCAAAACGTGAATATAATCCCCCCTTTCCTTTGTTCTCATTTTGTATTCTTTATTTTATT
>NW_013867354.1:0-321 GCF_000517525.1 Limulus polyphemus
TTTATTACAAGTATTCTACACATATTCAGTGTATATATATATGTCGTGCTTTACTAGTGATGTAAATTGTATTACACTATATGATTTCTTGTTATTTACCACAAGTATTTTGGGCATGTTTAGCATGTATCTACCATGCTTTAGGAGAGATGATAATTATATTACACTCCATTGATTCTTGTTTTCTTCAATATAATGTATTTTTTGCTAAAGGTGTTACTGGAAAACAAAGAAGAACAAGAAACAAACAGTAAAAACCGCCTTTCTAAACAAAATATTCATAGCTAAAACTAGAAACATTCATAACTTTTTCTCAAGAAG
>NW_013867355.1:0-443 GCF_000517525.1 Limulus polyphemus
CCATTTGTGTACTCTGGCTTTCTCTCAGTTGTTGGAGACTTTCTTCTTGTTTATTTTCTTTCTCCTCCAACCACTGCTGTTGTCTCTCTTCTTGTTTATTTTGCTGTTTGAGCTTCCACTGTTGCAAGTTATCTTGCCACTGATGTAATCTCTCTTCTTGCTTCTTTTCTTTTTCCTCCAACAACTGCTGTAATCTCTCTTCTTGTTTATTTTCTCGTTCTTCTTGTTTCTTTTCTTTTCCTCCAACAACTCCTGTTATCTATCTTCTTGTTTATTTTGCTGTTCGAGCTGCCACTGTTGCAGGTTTTCTTGCAACTGCTGTGTCTCTCTTCTTGTTTATTTTCTCGTTCTTCTTGTTTCTTTTGCTGTTCTTGTATTGCTGCCATCAAATCTGCTAAGCTGTAGTTTGATTTGCCACCTCTCGTTTCCATCTTCTTCTTTTT
>NW_013867356.1:0-319 GCF_000517525.1 Limulus polyphemus
ATTTGTAAAAATATAAAAATGATAAATTTTGCACTTTTAACAGAAACGAAGCAGAACGTCAAGTAATGTTGTGGCTCCCCTGCTATAATTAACCATACCAACTACAAGTAATGATGTAGCTCCCCTGCTATAATTAACCATACCAGCTACAAGTAATGTTGTGGCTCCCCTGCTATAATTAACCATACCATCTACAAGTAAGGATGTAGCTCCCCTGCTATAATTAACCATACCAGCTACAAGTAAGGATGTAGCTCCCCTGATATAATTAACCATACCAGCTACAAGTAATGTTGTGGCTCCCCTGCTATAATTAACC
>NW_013867357.1:0-323 GCF_000517525.1 Limulus polyphemus
ACATCAACTGAAGAATCACCGTCATCTACATTCAACAAATTGACATCAACTGAAGAATCACCGTCATCTACATTCAACAAATTGACATCAACTGAAGAATCACCGTCATCTACATTCAACAAATTGACATCAACTGAAGAATCACCGTCATCTACATTCAACAAATTGACATCAACTGAAGAATCACCGTCATCTACATTCAACAAATTGACATCAACTGAAGAATCACCGTCATCTACATTCAACAAATTGACATCAACTGAAGAATCACCGTCATCTACATTCAACAAATTGACATCAACTGAAGAATCACCGTCATCTAC
>NW_013867358.1:0-323 GCF_000517525.1 Limulus polyphemus
GTCAGACTGTGGCTAAGGTTCTTACTGACTCCACATACACCTATACATCAGTCAGACTGTGGCTAAGGCTTTCACTGACTCCACATACACCTATACATCAGTTAGACTGTGGCTAAAGTTCTCACTGATTCCACATACACCTATACATCAGTTAGACTGTGGCTAAAGTTCTCACTGATTCCACATACACCTATACATCAGTTAGACTGTGGCTAAGGATTTAACTGACTCCACATACGCCTATACGTCAGTTAGACTGTGGCTAAGGATTTAACTGACTCCACATACGCCTATACGTCAGTTAGACTGTGGCTAAGGTTTTC
>NW_013867359.1:0-319 GCF_000517525.1 Limulus polyphemus
AAGCCAAAGATTTAAAGATACTGTGAACTGTCAATAACAAGACACAAGATTTACGATACTGTGTACTGTCAATAAGAAGACACAAGATATAAGAATACTTTGTACTATCACTAACAAGCCACAAGAATTAACAATACTTTGTACTGTCGATAAGAAGACACAAGATTTAACGATACTGTGTACTGTCAATAAGAAGACACAAGTAGACTAACGATACTGTGTACTCTCAATAAGAGACACAAGATTAACGATACTGTGTACTGTCAATAAGAAGACACAAGATTTAACGATACTGTGTACTGTCAATAAGAAACACAAG
>NW_013867360.1:0-323 GCF_000517525.1 Limulus polyphemus
CCCACAGCCAAATCTTGGGCCAGTCAACGTCACCCACTGCCAATTTTTCGGTCATTCAACATCACCCACAGCCAACTTTTGGGCCCAGTCAACATCACCCACAGCCAACTCTTGGGCCAGTCAACGTCACCCACAGCCAACTTTTGGGCCACTCCATTCTGACCGAACAGTGGTATTCAATGACCGTCACTCTTATAGCATAAGTCACGGCTCCAACGTGCGGAACGCGTTTTTGTGGTAACGTGCCGTGGATAGATCATAAACTCTTAGATTCAAAGTCCGAGTACATTACCTCTAGACCACGCCTTGCGCTTCCAGTATGC
>NW_013867361.1:0-321 GCF_000517525.1 Limulus polyphemus
GAGAAACCATGTGAAACCAATCATCGGAGAAGGTAGACCATTACAATTGTCAAATGGCTATAGGAAGTCTGATGGTTTAGGAAAGGAAGGATGTGACATCAATATTCTGTTCCTGAGCTGAGACAATGGACCTGACAAGAGACACGGGTAAAGGCTGCTGTACCGTACATCAGGGCAAACTTATAAACATCAATTATCATTGACCTTAACTACTCCATTTATTCCTGAGGACATTATAGGATGTCTTCTTGTAGGGGAGAAGTATTTACCACTCAAAGATAAGCATATTTGGCAAATAGTCAGTAAATTCTTGTTCCAGTG
>NW_013867362.1:0-323 GCF_000517525.1 Limulus polyphemus
CGCTAGTTTGTAGTAAGACGATAAGTTAGTGATGATAGTTTCTTTACACTGTGACGTTAGTTTGTAGTAAGACGATAAGTTAGTGATGATAGTTTCTTTACACTGTGACGTTAGTTTGTAGTAAGACGATAAGTTAGTGATGATAGTTTCTTTACACTGTGACGCTAGTTTGTAGTAAGACGATAAGTTAGTGATGATAGTTTCTTTACCAAAGTAAACCGCCGATTTAACGACTTCACAACTCTTCAAATTCACGAAGCAATAAAAATCCTACAGCAAACTCCCATGATCAACAAACAATCGACAGGAACAGCACGCACACT
>NW_013867363.1:0-323 GCF_000517525.1 Limulus polyphemus
ACGGTGTTCTAGCGTAGCTGTGAGTCACCTACCACTCGGGGTGGAGCTCCATCATAGCTGTGCGTCATCTAGAGCTCGGGACGGTGTTCTAGCATAGCTGTGGGTCATCTAGCACTCGGATTGATGTCCCATTAAATCTATCTGCGCTAGCCATCCCTAATTTAGCAGCGTACGACTAGAAAGAAGGCAACTAGACATCACCAACCACTGGTAACCCTTGGACAGCTTTTTTTTACTAACGAGTAGGGAGGTTGGCCGTCACATTATAATGCTCCCACGGCTGAAAGGGCGAGGATGTTTGGTGTGACGGGGATTCGAACCAG
>NW_013867364.1:0-324 GCF_000517525.1 Limulus polyphemus
ACAGTTACACAGTATCGTTAAAATCTTGTGTCTTCTTATTGACAGTACACAGTATCGTTAAATATTGTGGCTTGTTAGTGATAGTACACAGTATCGTTAGATCTCATGTCTTCTTATTGATAGTACATAGTATTGTTAAATATTGTGTCTTCTTATGGACAGTACCCAGTATTATTAAATCTTGTGTCTTCTTATCGACAGTACACATTATTGTTAAATACTTGTGTCTTCTTGTTGACAGTACACAATATCGTTAAATCTTGTGTCTTCTTATTGACAATACACAGTATTGTTAAATCTTGTATCTTCTTATTGACAGTACAC
>NW_013867365.1:0-323 GCF_000517525.1 Limulus polyphemus
GTATTAAATCATAAGTACTGCATTAAATCACAAGTACTGTACTAAAGTACTGTATTAAATCACAAGTACTGTATTAAGTCAGACGAAAGAATTTTCAAATTTTAATAGTTCATATGACAAGTAGAACTGATCTAACACAGTTGGAAACGAAACATTAACGACCATACTTGAATAGAAACAAGTGGGAAAGAAACCACTGGTATCCAATGTGAGTGAATGTTGTTCTTGGAATCATTGTCATAAACTGAAACCCACTAGTTAGTGTAGGGGTTTTTTGGTCAGTAATTATCACCTCGTTTCCTGTTGTGATTGAGCCATATTTG
>NW_013867366.1:0-325 GCF_000517525.1 Limulus polyphemus
AAATATATTAAATACACAATGTACAAATATATTAAATACACAATATACAAATATATTAAAATACACACTATACAAATATACTAAATACACAATATACAAATATACTAAAATACACAATATACAAATATACTAAATACACAATATACAAAATATACAATATACAAAATATACTAAAATATACAATATACAAAATATATTAAAATACAAAATATACTAAAATATACAATATACAAAATATACTAAAATACAAAATATACAATATACAAAATACACTTAAATACAAAATATACTAAAATACACTTAAATACAAAATATACTAAAATAC
>NW_013867367.1:0-323 GCF_000517525.1 Limulus polyphemus
AAAGGACCCATATCAATGTCAACAAAATTTAGTGGACGGAAGACTAAAAGACCGTTACAACAGTCGACAAAATATAGTTTAAGAAGTATTAAAAATACCATTATGAAAGTCATTAAAATATAGTGTAAGAAAGACTAAAAATACCGCTATCAAAGTTGAAAATATCTAGTCTAAGAAGGCCTAAATAGACTGTTATAAAAGTCGACAAAATCGAGTGGACGAAAACTAAAAACATGTTTTCAAAGTCAACAAAATCTTGAGGAAGGAAGACTAAAAGTCCGTTATAACAGTCGACCAAATATAGTTGAAAACTGACTAAAACG
>NW_013867368.1:0-323 GCF_000517525.1 Limulus polyphemus
ATTTAATATATATTCATTAGTAAAGCTGTATTTGTTTTATTAGTTATACCAGATACTTCAAGCTAAAACAGCTGGTATCCTTTCATTATTTTGTATTTATTTAATTTATATATTCATTAGTAAAGCTATATTTGTTTTATTAGTTATACCAGATTCTTCAAGCTAAAACAGCTGGTATCCTTTCATTATTTTGTATTTATTTAATATATATATATTCATTAGTAAAGCTGTATTTGTTTTATTAGTTATACCAGATACTTCAAGCTAAAACAGCTGGTATCCTTTCATTATTTTGTATTTATTTAATATATATATTCATTAGT
>NW_013867369.1:0-323 GCF_000517525.1 Limulus polyphemus
ATAGTTCAAACTCTAACCATGATACTGTACTTTGTTTTCCTCATTACTTGATACATATATATAAGTACCATAATGTATGTTGATAGTTCAAACTCTAACCATGATACTGTACTTTGTTTTCCTCATTACATGATACATATATAAGTACTGTAATGTTGGTTGATAGTTCAAACTCTAATCATGATACTGTTACTTTGTTTTCCTTATTACTTGATACATATATAAGTACCATAATGTTGGTTGATAGTTCAAACTCTAACCATGATACTGTACTTTGTTTTCCTCATAACTTGATACATTTATAAGTACTGTAATGTTGGTTG
>NW_013867370.1:0-320 GCF_000517525.1 Limulus polyphemus
ACAGTATTGTTAGATCTCGTGTCTTCTTATTGATAGTACACAGTATTGTTAAATATTGTGTCTTCTTATGGACAGTACCCAGTATTGTTAAATCTTGTGTTTTCTTATAGATAGTACACAGTATTGTTAAATCTTGTGTCTTCATATTGACAGTACCCAGTATTATTAAATCTTGTGTCTTCTTATCGACAGTACACATCATTGTTAAATCTTGTGTTTTCTTATCGACTGTACACATTATTGTTAAATCTTGTGTCTTCTTATTGACAATACATAGTATTGTTAAATCTTGTGTCTTCTTATTGACAGTACACAGTATC
>NW_013867371.1:0-323 GCF_000517525.1 Limulus polyphemus
TGGTAGGAAAGGCTGCTACCCAGAAAGGTTGTTGGAACTGTGTAAAAGCAAGGACATATGAGGAGCCAGTATAAGAAGAATATCACCAACAAGTCAGCCTCGGGGAAACCAGTAATGGTTGGTGTTGAGGGACACCCACCAACCCCCATTGTGAAAGTCCCAACAGCTACGTGTAAAATGGCAAGCACACATAGTGTCTATGTGACAGGAAAGCTGGATGGCCAAAGGTGCAACTTTGTCATAGATTTTGCATCTCAGCACACCCTTGTGAGTATCAAGGTGCTAGATCACAAAGGAGTACCAGAAGTCATACAGAAGCTCTG
>NW_013867372.1:0-447 GCF_000517525.1 Limulus polyphemus
ACCTTACATAACTCACCTTATATACAACAAAATAAACCATGAACATTAGACAAGTACCTTACATAACTCACCCTATATACAGCAAAATTAACCATGAACATAAGACAAGTACCTTACATAACTCACCTTATATACAAGAAAATAAACCAATAACATAAGGCAAGTACCTTACATAACTCTCCTTATATACAACAAATAAACCATGAACATAAGACAAGTACCTTACATAACTCTCCTTATATACAACAAAATAAACCATGAACATAAGACAAATACCTTATATACAACAAAATAAACCATGAACATAAGACAAGTACCTTACATAACTCACCTCATATACAAAAAATAAACCAAGAACATTAGACAAGTACCTTACATAACTCACCTTATATACAACAAAATAAACCATGAACATAAGACAAGTACCTTACATAACTCACCTTATAT
>NW_013867373.1:0-322 GCF_000517525.1 Limulus polyphemus
CTATCCGTAAGTGTTATCTTCAGAAACCAAAGTGTGCACACCACATAATCTCTATCCAAGTACTCCGTCCTAATGACACCTATCCGTGGTTTTAATCTTCAGAAACTAAACTGTAGACTACATATTCTCTACCCAAGTAATCCGTCCTGATGACATCTATCCGTGGTGTTAATCGTCAGAATTTAAAGTGCAGACTACATAATCTCTTCCCAAGTACTCCGTCCTGATGACATATATCCGTGGTGTTATTCTTCAGAAACTAAACTGTAAACTACATATTCTCTACCCAAGTACTCCGTCCTGATGACATCTATCCGTGGTG
>NW_013867374.1:0-323 GCF_000517525.1 Limulus polyphemus
TACTGAACATGTACTCAAAGAAGAACCCGTTATTATTGAACATGTATTCATAGAAGAACCCGTTATTACTGAACATGTACTCATAGAAGAACCCGTTATTATTGAACATGTACTCATAGAAGAACCCGTTATTATTGAACATGTACTCATAGAAGAACCCGTTATCACTGAACATGTACTTATAGAAGAACCCGTTATTACTGAACATGTACTTATAGAAGAACCCGTTATTATTGAACATGTACTCATAGAAGAACCTGTTATTATTGAACATGTACTCATAGAAGAACCCGTTATTATTGAACATGTACTCATAGAAGAAC
>NW_013867375.1:0-323 GCF_000517525.1 Limulus polyphemus
AGATTTAAAGTTTGTAATAATATAGTCCTTTATAGTCTGTTGTTTGATTTACAGATTTAAAGTTTGTAATAATATAGTCCTCTATAGTCTGTTGTTTGATTTACAGATTTAAAGTTTGTAATAATACATTCCTCTATAGTCTGTTGTTTGATTTACAGATTTAAAGTTTGTGAAAGTACAGTCCTCTATAGTCTGTTGTTTGACTTGCAGAATTAAAGTTTGTAATAATATAGTCCTCTATAGTCTGTTGTTTGATTTACAGATTTAAAGTTTGTGAAAGTACAGTCCTTTATAGTCTGTTGTTTGACTTGCAGAATTAAAGT
>NW_013867376.1:0-324 GCF_000517525.1 Limulus polyphemus
GTCACATTGTACCACAAGAGGTACAATCCCAGCTAGTCACATTGTACCACAAAAGGTACAATCCCAGCAAGTCACATTGTACCACAAAAGGTACAATCCCAGCTAGTCACATTGTACCACAAAAGGTACAACCCCAACCAGTCATATTGTACCACAAAAGGTACAATCCCAGCTAGTCACATTGTACCACAATAGGTACAATCCCAGCTAGTCACACTGTATCTTAGAAGCTACAATCCCAGCCAGTCACATTGTACCACAAAAGCTACATTCCCAGCCAGTCATATTGTACCACAAAAGCTACAATCCCAGCTAGTCACATTG
>NW_013867377.1:0-322 GCF_000517525.1 Limulus polyphemus
CTGTGTACTGTCAATAAGAAGACACAAGATTTAACGATACTGTGTTCTGTCAATAAGAAGACACAAGATTTATAAATACTGTGTACTATCAATAAGAACACAAAAGATTTAACGATACTGTGTACTGTCAATAAGAAGACACAAGATTTAACGATACTGTGTACTGTCCATAAGAAGACACAAGATTTAACAATACTGTGTACTGTCAATAAGAAGACACAAGATTTAACGATACTGTGTACTGTCAAAAAGAAGACACAAGATTTAACGATAACTGTGTACTGTACAATAAGAAGACACTAGATTTAACGAATACTAGTGT
>NW_013867378.1:0-323 GCF_000517525.1 Limulus polyphemus
ATTATTTTTCCATGTATAAGTACTAGTTAAAAATTCGAGTTTAATTACATACTTTTAAAACTCCACACCTTCCTGAGTTTACATGTTAGAAACAATTAATCAGTATAAGAATCGCAAGTACCATTGCAAATTTTCATTATAAGAAATCAATTTCAAAATTGTGATAATATACGTTACATAGATTGAAGTGTTTCTAAAATCTTACCCCACCATACCAATTAGCTGTAAACTTAAGGGTTAGTAACGTTACAATTATGGGTTCGATCCCATTGGATAGTTTTGTACCTGACAATAAAGAAATCCAACCAACATAAATATTATGC
>NW_013867379.1:0-326 GCF_000517525.1 Limulus polyphemus
GCTATGAATACAGTAATACTATTAGCATTAGTATTGTATTTTCATAAGAATTAAAAAAAAGTAAATATTGGCAGTTGGTGGTGATGACTAGCTACCTTCCCTCTAGTCTTACACTGCTTCTTGTGATAGCATTAGTATTGTATTTTCATAAGAATTAAAAAAAGTAAATATTGATTTTATTTAGTGGACTATTCAATAAAAAGGTTTACTACTTAATTCACAAATTAACTTATTAATTATTATATTAAGGATGATAGCAGACAGCCTTATTACTATTAGCTTTACTATATATATATATATATATATATATATATATATATATATAT
>NW_013867380.1:0-322 GCF_000517525.1 Limulus polyphemus
TTAGGTTTGGTGCTTGCTGATTGAATGAATGACAGTAAATCCCAATGTAAAATGTCACCACCTTACTAGACACAAGTCCTATAAATTAGGTTTGGTGCTTGCTGGTTGAATGAATGACAATAAATCCCAACGTAAACTGTCACCTACGTACCAGACATAAGTCCTGTAAATTTAGGTTTGGTGCTTGCTGGTTGAATGCATGACAATAAATCCCAGTGTAAACTGTCACCACCTTACTAGACGTAACTCCTGTAAATTTTCACACGAAAGAAGGTCACAGTTCATTAGTTTGTGGCTTTTATGTCCTATTTCCTTATCGTTG
>NW_013867381.1:0-323 GCF_000517525.1 Limulus polyphemus
ATTATGTACTGCATTGGGGTACTTTAGGTGATTAACATGGGTAAACGTTTTTCCCATGTGTGTTTTCCTATGTTTTCCACGTACGTCAGCTGTGTAGGTTATCTTGATTATGTACTGCATTTGGGTACTTTAGGTGATTAACTTGGGTAAACGATTTTCCCATGTGTGTTTTCCTATGTTTTCCACGTACGTCAGCTGTGTAGGTTATCTTGATTTTGTACTGCATTTGGGTACTTTAGGTGATTAACTTGGGTAAACGATTTTCCCATGTGTGTTTCCCTATGTTTTCCACATACGTCAACTGTGTAGGTTATCTTGATTAT
>NW_013867382.1:0-323 GCF_000517525.1 Limulus polyphemus
ATTTTATAAGAAACTTTCCTAACTAAATATATTACTATTTTTTTTCAGCTACTAACAACCTTACAGTTCCTTGGTATAATCCACTGAGATAACCTTTACAAATTTGATTTTAGCATTTCAATTCAGTTAACTTGTACAGTGTTGAAGTGGTTCAGTCCTACTACCAAAACAAGTTGTAATACGTCTATCCAGTTTGTGTTGAAACAAAGAGAAATAGTAAAGATGTGTTTAAAGATTGATCTTTAATAGTCTTAGTTGTCATGAAGGTAAATTACTATGAAATTATAAATATTACTGATTCATTTCTTCAAATTCTGTCTTGA
>NW_013867383.1:0-321 GCF_000517525.1 Limulus polyphemus
TAAATCTTGTGTTTCTTATTGAAAGTACACAGTATCGTTAAATCTTGTGTCTTCTTTCTGACAGTAAACATTATCGTTAAATCTTGTGTGTTGTTATTGACAGTACACAGTATAGTTAAATCTTGTGTTTTTTCTTGAAAATACAAAGTATCTTTAAATCTTGTGTCTTCTTATTGACAGTACACAGTATCGTTAAATCTTGTGTCTTCTTATTGACAGTGCAGAGTATCGTTAAATCTTGTGTCTTCTTATTGACAGGACACATTATTGTTAAATCTTGTTTTTCTTACTGACAGTACGCAGTATCGTTAAATCTTGTGT
>NW_013867384.1:0-323 GCF_000517525.1 Limulus polyphemus
ACCAAAAGCTTCCCTGCAGTACACATACGCTTTCAGAAAAGCGAATAAAAGAGTAACATAAAACGACCACAAAAGACGCAAAAATGACAATAGAAGGCTAGAATTTTGCATGTAAATACGCAAGTATGCAACGAACGTTCATAAAAAATTTGGAGATGATCCCTTCTAATGGAACGAAATACTGGTACCAAACGCAAAACCTTCCATAACTCCTTTAAAACAAACAGTAGGAAGGTAAAACTCTGCATATTACTAGGCAACGTTAAAGTGTACCTACATACCAAATTTGGTGAAGAATCATCAATTTAGGACCCTCTGGTAAC
>NW_013867385.1:0-323 GCF_000517525.1 Limulus polyphemus
TGTGTCTTTTTATTGACAGTACAAAGTATTGTTAAATCTTGTGTGTTCTTATTGATAGTACCCAGTATTTATAAATCTTGTGTCTTCTTATTGACAGTACATAGTTTTGTTAAATCTTGTGTCTTCTTATTTACAGTACACAGTATTGTTAAATCTTGTGTCTTCTTATTGACAGTACACAGTATAGTTAAATATTGTGTCTTCTTATTTACAGTACACAGTACCGTTAAATCTTGTGTCTTCTTATTGAAAGTACACAGTATTGTTAAATCTTGTGTCTTCTTATTGACAGTACACAGTATCGTTAAATCTTGTGTTTTCTT
>NW_013867386.1:0-321 GCF_000517525.1 Limulus polyphemus
AAGAAGACACAATATTTAACGATAGTGTGTATTGTCAATAAGAAGACACTAGATTTAACAATACTGTGTACTCTCAATAAGAAAACACAAGATTTAACGATACTGGGTACTTTCAATAAGAAAACACAAGATTTAACAATACTTTTTACTTTCGATAAGAAGACACAAGATTTAACGATACTGTGTACTGTCAATAAGAAGACACAAGATTTAACGATACTGTGTACTGTCAATAAGAAGACACAAGATTTAACGATACTGTGTACTGTCAATAAGAGACACAAGATTTACGATACTGTGTACTGTCAATAAGAGACACAA
>NW_013867387.1:0-323 GCF_000517525.1 Limulus polyphemus
GCTTTCGACAGTCAATAGAATCATCGTGCAGTTCAGGAAACACGGCAAGGAAACAACTGAGTAGCGTCCGGGTCGTCCTGGTCCATCGGAGAGGACAAAAAGGGCTGTCAAGAGGAGCATCGAAATGGATCCAGATTAACGACTGCAGAAGTGGCCAAAGTTGGTGGGATGAGCCCGAAATTTGTTCAACGGATTCTCCACATATTGGGTTATCGTCGCAAAGCAGCTAGATGGAAGCCCGTATTAAGACCTGCCAACATAGTCAGACGAAAGAAGTGGGCAAGTGATATGATGACCAAGCCTCTGGACTTTTGGAAGACCGT
>NW_013867388.1:0-323 GCF_000517525.1 Limulus polyphemus
ACCTTTTTGAACATTACTGTTATATTCTCACTTTACCTATCTGTCTTTCCAAAATGTACTGATCACACAATTTTAAAATTGAATAGTGGCAATGTTAACTGAAGAAAAGATCTAAAGTATTTGGGTTCTCCAAATACTGATTGAGAAAGCAATCGTCCGTCGGTAATGACCATGAAATATTTTACTTTACCGAAATGAGGGAGCCTGTTCTAGTCAAAAGCTCTGTAACTGCAAGACCCAATTACCACAGTCTTGTTTCTTGTGCCCTCTAGCATTAATTGATAAGAACATACCCTTCTGATATTTACTCACTTGATTCATTG
>NW_013867389.1:0-322 GCF_000517525.1 Limulus polyphemus
TATCTATCTAGTATAAAATACTTAGCAGCCACTATCTGTCTATAATAAAACACCTACCAGTCACTATCCATCTTAAAAAAACATCTACCAGTCACTATCCATGTATAATAAAACACCGGAGAGCCACTATCCATCTGTATTAAAAGACCTACCAGCCACTATCCATCTGTATTAAAAGACCTACCAGCCTATAAACGTATGTGGCCATGGACAATCCAGTGTTGAAATATAGATTCTTGATTACACTATCACCATCTATGAGTAACTCGTGATGAAACTTTATGAAAACTACTGTTACAAGTGTAAGTTGTGTTTATGGAAC
>NW_013867390.1:0-323 GCF_000517525.1 Limulus polyphemus
AATGGAATGGGTTATCTTCAGGGTGGTTGTCTGATGGAATGGGTTATCTTCAGGGTGGCTGTCTGAAGGAATGAGTTATCTTCAGATTTTGTGGATGCTGTAGACTTAAGGGAGTTTAAGGGAAGGCTTGATAAATATTTGGATGATAAGTTTTTATATTCTTTTTAACAGATGAAACGGCCTAGATGGACAAATATTTTCCTTGTTGTTCTTAAATGTTGTGTTAAGATGACGAAGGGAGCCTTTTTTAACTATATTTCATTCATCAAAGGGTTCGTCTGCAGTATCAAGCCACATTTCACAGCAACACTTATCCAGGTGTT
>NW_013867391.1:0-322 GCF_000517525.1 Limulus polyphemus
GATGAAACACTTACAACGATATATACATATATGGTAAATAAAAACTTCTGATTAAACATTTACAACGATAAATATATATATATGGTAAATAAATTTTTTTTGATTAGACACTTACAAGGACATATTTATATGTATATGGTAAATAAAAACTTCTGATTAAAAATTCACAACGACATATATAAGGTAAATAAAAACTTCTGATTAAAAATTCACAACGACATATATAAGGTAAATAAAAACTTGTGATTAAACATTCTCAACGATATACATATACATGGTAAATAAAACTTCTGATTAAACATTCACATCGATATATATATAT
>NW_013867392.1:0-315 GCF_000517525.1 Limulus polyphemus
TACTATCAATAAAAAGACACAAGTCTTAACAATGCTGTGTACTGTCAATAAGAAGACACAAGATTTAACGATACTGTGTACTGTCAATAAAAAGACACAAGTTTTAACAATGCTGTGTACTGTCAATAAGAAAACACATGATTTAACGATACTGTGTACTATCAATAAAAAGACACAAGTTCTAACAATGCTGTGTACTGTCAATAAGAAGACACAAGATTTAACATACTGTGTACTGTCAATAAGAAGACACAAGATTTAACAATACTGTGTACTGTCAGTAAGAAGACACAAGATTTAACGATACTGTGTACT
>NW_013867393.1:0-322 GCF_000517525.1 Limulus polyphemus
TGAAATATTTAAGCATTGTTCTGTAATATTTATAATCACTATAAGACACTAGAAGCTTTAGTTGTGGAATACTGCTTTTAATTGATTTTAGTTTTTATAGATATTAGAAGTTTTAGCTGTGGACTATTACTTTAGTTGTCTTGGGTTTTCATTGGTGACAAGAAGCTTTAGTTCTGGACTACTTCTTTTAATTGTCTTGGGTTTCTACAGAGACCAGAAGTTTTAGCTGTGGACTACTTTTTTAGTTGTCTTGGGTTTCTACAGAGAATAGAAGTTTTAGCTGTGGACTACTTTTTTAGTTGTCTTGGGTTTCATTGGTGAC
>NW_013867394.1:0-322 GCF_000517525.1 Limulus polyphemus
GTTTATCCATTGATGTGTTAAAGCAGATGCGAGTCACAACATCACGAGAAACATCTTTACGTCCCACATAACTGTTTGTTTGGTTGTTGTTAAGCGAAAAACTACTCAATAGGCTATTTATATTCTACCCACAACGGGTATCGAAACACGAAATCTAGTGTTGTAAGCCTACAGACCTGCCACAGAGGGGCATTTAATTGGTTCACAACAAATTCCCAATCATTCGACAGTGCCGTACTGTCACTGATGAATATGTGTCAGAAAAACCGTGTTACCGGATATCCATGTAGTGCCAATGTTAAACGATGTAGCTAAGGAATAC
>NW_013867395.1:0-323 GCF_000517525.1 Limulus polyphemus
CTATAGTTTGTAATATATGGAATCACTTCTTTTCTATGTGGTTTTTCGCATAAAAATAGGTTCTTTCCTCTTGGAGCTATGGTGATCACACATACAGAGACACGCACGTGCGCACGCACATATATAGGTGTCTGTCTGTTATTTCTATTTATTTAATATAAATCTGTTATTTAGCGTAAGGAACCACTTCTTTTCTATGTGGTTTTCGCATTAAAATATGCGCACGCGCATAGATAAGTAATAGTACCCAGATGCAAACCCTCAGGATTCACTTAGTATGGATGCAAAATTTCAGGTTTCTAGGTTCTTTCCTCTTGGAGCTA
>NW_013867396.1:0-325 GCF_000517525.1 Limulus polyphemus
TATTTTTCTCGTTTTATTTCCTAGTGACCTATGATTTGCTAAGAATGCATTTCGATGTTTTTTCTGTACTATGGTTGACTATATCCCCTCTAGGAGGGGTTTTAATAAAGAAAAAAAAAACAAAAAAACATCCGCCTAACACGCGGAAGGTCCCAGGTTCAATCCCTGGTAGGCACAGTAGGTTTTCTATTTTTTAAAGGTTAGCGCGTTCAATTATCTTAGATATGTTTTTTATCATCTCTTATTTCGTGTTCAGTTGCGACTTACGATTTTTGTTTTGTTTTTTTCTAAGTGTAGAAGGTCAAGGACTTATAACGGTAAAAAT
>NW_013867397.1:0-323 GCF_000517525.1 Limulus polyphemus
CCTACTACATAATTTCGCATCACATACTACATTATTTCTCATCACATGCAACATGATTTCACATCACATGCTACATTGATTTCACATCACCTACTACATAATTTCACATCACCTACTACATTATTTCACATCACATGCAACATGATTTCACATCACATGCTACATTATTTCACATCACCTACTACGTAATTTCACATCACCTACTACATTATTTCACATCACATGCAACATGATTTCACATCACATGCTACATTATTTCACATCGCCTACTACATAATTTCACATCACCTACTACATTATTTCACATCACATGCAACATGATT
>NW_013867398.1:0-684 GCF_000517525.1 Limulus polyphemus
AAGACACAAGATTAAACGATACTGTGTACTTTCATTAAGAATACACTAGATTTAACGATACTGTGTATTGTCAATAAGAAGACACAAGATTTAACTATACTGTGTACTGTCCATAAGAAGACCCAAGATTTAACAATACTGTGTACTGTCAATAAGAAGACACAAGATTTAACGATACTGTGTACTGTCAATAAGAAACACAAGATTTAACGATACTGTGTACTGTCAATAAAAAGACCCAAGATTTAACAATACTGTGTACTGTCAATAAGAAGACACAAGATTTAACGATACTGTGTACTCTCAATAAGAATACACAAGATTTAACGATACTTATTGACAGTACACAAAGACACAAGTTAAATCGATACTAGTGTACTGTCAATAAGAAGACACAAGATTTAACGATACTGTGTACTGTCAATAAGAAGACACAAGATTTAACGATACTGTGTACTGTCAATAAGAAGACACAAGATTTAACGATACTGTGTACTGTCAATAAGAAGACACAAGATTTAACGATACTGTGTACTAGTACAATAAGAAGACACAAGATTTAACGATACTGTGTACTGTCAATAATTCTTATTGACACTACACAGTATCGTTAAATATTGTGTCTTCTTATTGACAGTACACAGTATCGTTAAATTACTTGTGTCTTCGATAAAAGATTTAAAC
>NW_013867399.1:0-323 GCF_000517525.1 Limulus polyphemus
AGGAAGACCAAAGAGAAGTCTCCTAAGTTGTTTTCTCCATGGGAAGGCCCATATGACATAGTGGATCGTCTCTCAGACATGAATTTCCGGATAAAATGTGGTCGGCGGGGTAAGCCAAAAGTGGTGCATGCCAACAGGCTTTGGCGTTATCATGGTCCAGGACATTTCAGTTGGGACGAAGTAGACAACAGAACAAATGATGCTGCTGAAGACGTGCCACCTGAAGAAGAAACTCTACTCAGTTTTGAGAAGGGAAACAGTGAAGCTCTTGATGAAGTTACTACCACTGATGTGACTGTTATCAACGATAGGACATTTCCTGA
>NW_013867400.1:0-657 GCF_000517525.1 Limulus polyphemus
AAGAAGAACGAGAAATTAAACAAGAAGAGAGATTACAGCAGTTGTTGGAAGAAAAAGAAAAGAAACAAGAAGAGCGACAACAGCAGTTGCAAGAAAACATGCAACAGTGGCAGTTTGAAGAACAAAATAAACAAGAGAAATTTCAGCAGTTGTTGGAGGAAAAAGAAAAGAAACAAGAAGAGAGACAACAGCAGTTGCAAGAAAATCTGCAACAGTGGCAGCTCGAACAGCAAAATAAACAAGAAGAAAGATTACAGCAGTGGCAAGAAAACCTGCAACAGTGGCAGCTCGAACAACAAAATAAACAAGAAGAGAAATTACAGCAGTTGTTGGAGAAGAAAGAAAATAAACAAGAAGAACAAGAAAAGAAACAAGAAGAGAGACTACAGCAGTGGCAACTGGAACAAGAAAGGAAACAAGAAGTACAAATGGAAAACATTAGTAAATTCAAAAGCTTAGATACGTTAAAGGACGATATATTGTCTTTAACACAAGGAGGATACATTGACCATCGACTTAATCAGCCCCAGACAATGGCAAGCCCCTTACAGAGCCCGCAGCTAAACCCTAATGCAGACATATTCAGTCCCCTTAGAAAGCACATCCCAGATATGAATGTCAGTAATAAGAGTGATCCAGTGCGAAGGAAGCCACAGG
>NW_013867401.1:0-382 GCF_000517525.1 Limulus polyphemus
GTTCTTTAACGTTAGTAAATTTAAAAGCGAATTAGATAGGAAAACAATTTGTACTTCTTGTTTCCTTTCTTGTTCCAGTTGCCACTGCTGTAGTCTCTCTTCTTGTTTATTTTCTTTCTCCTCCAACAGCTGCTGTAATTTCTCTTCTTGTTTATTTTGTTGTTTGAGCTGCCACTGTTGCAGATTTTCTTGCCACTGCTGTAATCTTTCTTCTTGTTTCTTTTCTTTTTCCTCCAACAACTGCTGTAATTTCTCTTGTTTATTTTGCTGTTTGTTTTCTTGCAACTGCTGTTGTCTCTCTTCTTGTTTCTTTTCTTTTTCCTCTAACAATTGTTGTAATTGCGCTTCTCGTTCTTCTTGTTTCTTTTCTTTTTCCTCTAAC
>NW_013867402.1:0-323 GCF_000517525.1 Limulus polyphemus
GAGATTAACATAGATCATGATAACAACTTTGTTTCACGTGTATACATTTGTTAACAATTTGAATACGTGTTGATAAACGTTAGTTTTTATTTTTGCAATAATTTTATAAACCTTGTTTTGTTTAAACATAAAAGTAAATGGAAATATTGATTTTTCTCGACTTTCAAATTCAGTTTTTAATACTTGTCAGTAGTTAATATTAATGACTTAAAAATACAGGGTTCTATCTTGGCATGTTCAGATAATAAAATTAACAATAATCAACTAAAAATTCTTGGTGGATATATCGATGAGACCACAGACACGCGAGTCCATGGTCACAA
>NW_013867403.1:0-321 GCF_000517525.1 Limulus polyphemus
CCGGATATTAAGTTCTGCTTATTTTAGTTTTTACTAATGAAGATTTATGCAATATTTATCACCTTGAAGAGTTGACATATAGAAATAAGATCAAATTAGATGATCACTTAAATTTTGAGCTTATTGAGAAAAAATAGGGAATCTTAAAGAATGATAAAGTTACTGGGCTAGATAATATTTCCCCAAACGTTTTCAAGAATTAACTAGCGATCAGGTGCTAGAAGATTGCAAGTTGGTTAATGTTACTCCACTTTTAAAGGGAGGTAATAAAAATTGTCCCAGTAATTATAGACCCATTACTCTTACACAAGTTGTGGGAAA
>NW_013867404.1:0-319 GCF_000517525.1 Limulus polyphemus
GGGGGCGGACGCAATACAACAAATAAATTATTTGCTGGTCATCACAGGGGGGGACGCAATACAACAAATAAGTTATTTGCTGGTCATCCTGGGGAGGGGGCGACGCAATACAACAAATAAGTTATTTGCTGGCCATCATTGAGGGGAGGGCGACGCAATACAACAAATAAGTTATTTGCTGGTCATCATGGGGGGACGCAATACAACAAATAAATTATTTGCTGGTCATCCTGGGGGGGGGCGACGCAATACAACAAATAAATTATTTGCTGGTCATCATGGGTAATAGGGATTAGTAAGAGAGTTTTCGATTTTCAGC
>NW_013867405.1:0-318 GCF_000517525.1 Limulus polyphemus
CTGTCTGTAGCCAGTTAAATTTTTTTGAAGTAGAAATGAAACCACCTTAACATTTTTACTAAATAAACTCCCAACCTCCACCCTTGTGGTGATACCTTCAAACATTGATCGTTTTGGGGGAGAATATATGGTATGCAACAAACCTTTCCGATTCAAAACTTTTATACACTCAGATAATAAAAATGTGCTCAAATCAGAGATTTAGAATTTTCAAGACATGTATATCCCTTGTACTGAAAGGCATTTTCCCTCAAAGAATGTCGCTGGTGTGTTTCAAGTCTATTACAACTAAAAAAAAAAAAAAGGAAGTAAACTAGA
>NW_013867406.1:0-321 GCF_000517525.1 Limulus polyphemus
GAAAATAGTTGTATCTGTTATTTTCATGTGCTGATTAGTATAGTATTGCTCATAAAGCAACCAAGCTCATGCTTCTTCCAAAGAGAGGTCAACACGGTGAAGTCAGTGATTGAAAAAAGTCATTTAAGAGAACTTAGTAACTGCTAGGTCTGCTGTACCGTACATCAGAGAAATACGTGACTCAACTGAGTCAACTCCGGAAAGAAGAAAGTATCTTGTACGTTTTAAACAGGCAATGTTAATTAGAAATACGTGACTCAACTGAGTCAACTCCGGAAAGAAGAAAGTATCTTGTTCCGTTTTAAACAGGACAATGTTAAC
>NW_013867407.1:0-323 GCF_000517525.1 Limulus polyphemus
TATGCAATACTATCTTGAATGAAATGCTCACAGCTTCTAGACTTTATATTTCATACTAGTGTATAGCCCATCAAAAATGATGGGGCAAGTACTACCACTCCCACCCTAACCTTGCATTTCATAGCTAACTGAAATAAATAAATTATGGTAAATTAAGTTTGACCAACAAAGAGACAGAAAAGTGCCATCGAGGCAGTCAAACCTTGGTTAATTCCTTTGTGAGCCAATCAAAATTAAGATCATTCATGAAATGAATTCATGGCATATTTATAGAATAATTATTGGTAAAAATCAGTTAGATTAACATTGTATAAAATTTGTCA
>NW_013867408.1:0-322 GCF_000517525.1 Limulus polyphemus
TGTTGTCTAGCTGCCTTCTTTCTAGGATAGTGGGTGGTGTTGTCTAGCTGCCTTCCCTCCAGGATAGTTGGTGTTGTTGTCTAGCTGCCTTCCCTCTAAGATAGTGGGTGTGTTGTCTAGCTGCCTCCCCTCTAGGATAGTGGGTGGTGTTGTCTAGCTGCCTCACCTCTAGGATAGTGGGTGTTGTTGTCTAGCTGCCTTCCCTCTAGGATAGTGGGTGGTGTTGTCTAGCTGCCTTCCCTCTAGGATAGTGGGTGGTGTTGTCTAGCTGCCTCCCCTCTGGGTTATCACTCTTAAACTAGGGACGGCTAGCGCGTGTAAT
>NW_013867409.1:0-322 GCF_000517525.1 Limulus polyphemus
CGATATTGTCTTTAGGAAATGAACCCAAGCAACTCTGTTATCATGCTTTACTGACATTTTCATTAGAAAATGAACACAAGAAACTTTGTTATCATGCACTACCGATATTGTCTTTAGGAAATGAACACAAGCAATTCTGTTATCATGCTTTACTGATATTGTCGTTAGAAAAGGAACACAAGCAACTTTGTTATCATGCACTACCGATATTGTCTTTAGGAAATGAACACAAGCAGATTTGTTGTCATGCACTACCGATATTGTCTTTAAGAAATGAACACAAGCAACTTTGGTATCATGCACTACCGATATTGTTTTTAGG
>NW_013867410.1:0-323 GCF_000517525.1 Limulus polyphemus
GTCGTTAATAATTATGTGTAATTGTTTATAGTATGACGTTAATAATTATGTATAATTGTATGTAGAACGTCGTTAATAATTGTGTATAATTGTATGTAGTACATCGTTAATAATTATGTATAATTGTATATAGTACGTCGTTAATAATTATGTATAATTATACATAGTACGTCGTTAATAATTGTGTATAATTGTATATAGAACGTCGTTAATAATTCTGTATAATTATTTATAGTATGTCCTTAATAATTCTGTATAATTGTATATAGTACGTCGTTAATAATTATGTATAATTGTACATAGTACGTCGTTAATAATTGTGT
>NW_013867411.1:0-371 GCF_000517525.1 Limulus polyphemus
CAGGAATAATCACTGAGATACAAGGTCAGAAGTAATCACTGAGATACAAGGTCAGGAGTAATCACTGAGATACAAGGTCAGGAATAACCATTGAGATACAAGGTCAGGAATAATTACTGAGATACAAAGTAAGGAATAATCACTGAGATACAAGGTCAGGAGTAATCACTGAGATACAAGGTCAGGAATAATCACTGAGATACAAGGTAAGGGGTAATCACTGAGATACAAGGTAAAGGGTAATCACTGACATACAAGGTCAGGAATAATTACTGAGATACAAGGTCAGAAGTAATCACTGAGATACAAGGTCAGGAATAATTACTGAGATACAAGGTCAGAAGTTAATCACTGAGATACAAGGTCAGGAG
>NW_013867412.1:0-323 GCF_000517525.1 Limulus polyphemus
GTAAGTAAAGGTATTTCGGATCTATCTGCTACAAGTCACTGTCAAGGAAGTCTTTCACTTCATACCAGCTGGAGTGTAAGTTAAAGTATTTCGGATCTATCTGCCACAAGTCACTGTCAAGGAAGTCTTTCACTTCATACCAGCTGGAGTGTAAGTAAAAGTATTTCGGATCTATCTGCTACAAGTCACTGTCAAGGAAGTCTTTCACTTCATACCAGCTGGAGTGTAAGTTAAAGTATTTCGGATCTATCTGCCACAAGTCACTGTCAAGGAAGTCTTTCACTTCATACCAGCTGGAGTGTAAGTAAAAGTATTTTGGATCT
>NW_013867413.1:0-323 GCF_000517525.1 Limulus polyphemus
CTGTGTTATTATTTTATTACAGTATCTTTTGATATTATTTTCTACAAATATTCTGTGTTATTATTTTATACAAGTTTTCTGTGTTAGTATTTTATAGAAATTTTCTTTGTTATTATTTCATACAAGTTTTCTGTGTTGTTAGTCTGTACCAGTTTTCTGTTTTATTATTTTATACAAGTTTCTGTGTTATTATTTAATACTTTTTTATGTGCTATTATTTTATACAAGTTTTTGTATTAATATTGTATTCAAGTTTTCTGTGTTATTATTTTATTCACGTTTTTAGGTTATTATTTTATACAAGTTTTCTGTGTTATTAGTCT
>NW_013867414.1:0-324 GCF_000517525.1 Limulus polyphemus
GTTGTTGTTTTTATCTATGGGTTAGAAAGGTTTACCGGGATGTATAGTACAGTTGTTGTTTTTATCTGTGGGTTAGAAAATTTTAGCTGGCTCTATAGTACAGTTGTTATTTTTATCTGTGGGTTTAGAAAAGTTAACATGGCTGTATAGTACAGTACAGTTGTTGTTTTTATCTGTGAGTTAAAAAAGTTTAGCTGGCTGTATGGTACAGTTGTTGTTATTATCTGTGGGTTAGAAAAGTTTACCTGGTTGTCTAGTACAGTTGTTGTTTTTATCTGTGGGTTAGAAAAGTTTAGCTTTCTGTATAGTACAGTTGTTGTTTTT
>NW_013867415.1:0-322 GCF_000517525.1 Limulus polyphemus
GTAACCCTCTTCTCTTGGGATTGTCCATGTTAAATAACCCTCTTCTCTTGGGATTGTCATCATTAAGTAACCCTCTTCTCTTGGGATTGTCCATGTTAATAACCCTCTTCTCTTGGGATTGTCATCGTTAAATAACCCTCTTCTCTTGGGATTCCATGTTAAATAACCCTCTTCTCTTGGGATTGTCATCGTTAAATAACCCTCTTCTCTTGGGATTGTCATTGTTAAATAATCCTCTTCTCTTGGGATTGTCAATGTTAAATAACCCTCTTCTCTTGGGATTGTCCATGTTAAATAACCCTCTTCTCTTGGGATTGTCATC
>NW_013867416.1:0-460 GCF_000517525.1 Limulus polyphemus
CTCATCTTCAGTTTATTGTGTCCCAACATCACCCAGTTCTTTATTTCTCATCTTTAGTTTATTGTGCACCAACATCACCTGGTTCTTTATTTCTCATCTTCAGGTTATTTGTGCACCATCACCTGGTTCTTTAGTTCGAATCTTCAGGTTCTTGTATCCCAACACAGTCTGGTTCTTTATTTCTCATCTTTCAGTTTATTGTGCCCCAACATCACCCAGTTCTTTATTTCTCATCTTCATCTTATTGTGTCCCAACACAGTCTGGTTCTTTAGTTCGAATCTTCAGGTTATTGTGTCCCAACATCACCTGTTCTTTATTTCTCATCTTCAGTTTATTTGTGCACCAACATCACCCAGTTCTTTATTTCTCATCTTCAGGTTATTGTGCACCATCACCTGGTTCTTTATTCGAATCTTCAGGTTCTTGTATCCCAACACAGTCTGGTTCTTTATTTCTCAT
>NW_013867417.1:0-323 GCF_000517525.1 Limulus polyphemus
CCGTCTTCGTTTTTAACACAAATACGTTTTAATATACACACAACAATACTATTTGTAGTAACAATTATTACAAAAGGTTCTTACAAACAAAGATTTATAAACAAAAGTTTCACAAACTTACAAACATTATAAAATCTTCTTTCTAGTTTGGAACTCCCTTGATATCTTATCGAGGGTTTACGACGAGCGAGTTAATTACGGGTTGATGTAAGTTCGATTCGCCGGGAAGCTAGCTAACTTTGTCCTTGGCCACACACACTAGGTTTTCCACCGTTGAATTTATATAATGTCTTCGTAAAAATACTGATGTCCCATGAGAATCC
>NW_013867418.1:0-323 GCF_000517525.1 Limulus polyphemus
TTTACACTTAAACAAGGCTAGCATGTTAACAAGGACTATTAACTCAGTTGTAGTGGTAGATTTAGGCTAGGACTAGACAGAGGGGAAGGTTATGATATTATTAAAATAGGAAAACATGTACAACAGGTATAAAACATGAACATATTTTAAAATCTATGAATAATTGTTACTATTGTAAAGCTAAGAGTATTAGAAAGAAATTGGATGAGTTCAAAACAGTTGTGGAAACTGAGGATTTATATTGTTACAACAGCGGAAGTCACGCAACACTGGGAGCATGCACGCTAGAGTTTCTAAAAGGATCATGAAGGCCCAAGTGCATT
>NW_013867419.1:0-323 GCF_000517525.1 Limulus polyphemus
GCGGGTCGCGAGTTCGAATCCCCATCACACCAAACATGCTTGCCCTTTCAGCCGTGGGGGCGTTATAATGTGACGTTGGTAAAAGAGTAGCCCAAGAGTTGGCGGTGGGTGGTGATGACTAGCTGCCTTCCCTCTAGTCTTACACTGCTAAATTAGGGACGGCTAGCGCAGATAGCCCTTGTGTAGTTTTGCGCGAAATTTAAAACAAACAAACAATAAAGGAAGTCAGAAGTTACGGAAAACATATTTTGGCACCAGTCTGTTGGTAGTTTTATTGTAATCATGGCTAATTTTTTAGTTTTGGTTAAATCCGGAACGAAAAC
>NW_013867420.1:0-323 GCF_000517525.1 Limulus polyphemus
GCAAGCTACCAGCGCCAAACGCGCCAGCAGCGTCACGTGACTTCCGCTGTCGTAACAATAATGTGAAAAATTAGTCTCCACTCTAATAGATAGGGACTTTTTATTTTCGTGACCTTGACCTTTGACTTTGACCCTCCAGAAACTAAACACCTCTAATAGTTGAGTTATAGTCCAAACTTATATCAACTTTCGTCCAAATCCATTCAGCTGTTTTCAAGAAATCCTGCTGAAAAACACGCACACAAAAACAAACACACACACACAAACGGGTGAAAACGTAACCTCTGTCACCTTCGATAGCGGAAGTAATAATGTTAATAATC
>NW_013867421.1:0-321 GCF_000517525.1 Limulus polyphemus
ACAATTCAGCAAAGTATCTTAATTTTACGGGACGTATCTTCTTCCGTACTGGTCTCCGTCTCGTTGGCTTCTGCTTCATATGGGGTTCATCTGCTTCATCAGGAAATGTTCTATCGTCGATAACAGTCACATCAATGGTAGTAACCTCATCAAGAGCTTCACAGTTTCCCTTCTCAAAACTGAGTAGAGTTTCTTCTTCGACGGTGGCTTCTTCAGATCGCACGTCTTCAGCAGCATCATTTGTTCTGTTGTCCACTTCGTCCCATCCATCCTTTCCAATAACACTTTCACAAACTCTGACACATTCTCAGGCAACTCTTC
>NW_013867422.1:0-318 GCF_000517525.1 Limulus polyphemus
ACTAAAATAGGATGACTCAGGGAAACTGACTAAGTTGATAGGAGAGTCAGTACTACTTTCAGCAAATGGTGTATCAACTCAGAAGCTGTGCTACTTCCAGCAAATGGTGTATCAACTCAGAAACTGTACTACTTTCAGCAAATGATGTATCAACTCAGAAACTGTGCTACTTTCAGCAAATGGTGTATCAACTCAAAAGCTGTACTACTTTCAGCAAATGGTGTATCAACTCAGAAGCTGTGCTACTTTCAGCAAATGGTGTATCAACTCAGAAGCTGTGCTACTTTCAGCAAATGGTGTATTAACTCAGAAGCTGTG
>NW_013867423.1:0-929 GCF_000517525.1 Limulus polyphemus
TTTGGCCTGTCAATAAGAAGATACAGGATTTATCAACACTGTGTACTGTCAATAAGAAGACAAAAGATTTAACAATACTGTGTCCTGTCAATAAGAAGATACGGGATTTATCAATACTGTGTACTGTCAATAAGAAGACACAAGATTTAACAATACTGAGTCCTGTCAATAAGAAGATACAGGATTTATCAACACTGAGTACTGTCAATTAAAAGACACAAGATTTAACAATACTGTGTTCTGTCAATAAGAAGATACAGGATTTATCAACACTGTGTACTGTCATTTTGACTTGTTATGATAGAACACAGCATTGTTAAATCTTTTGTCTTCTTATTGACAGTACACAGTATCGTTAAATCTTGTGTAATCTTATTGATGAGCAGATTATTTTAAATCTTCTTTTTTCTTACTGACAGTACACATTATCTTTGAATATTGTGTCTTCTTATTGAGAGTACACAGTATTGTTAAATGTTGTGTGTTCTTATTGATAGTACACAGTATTTATAAATCTTGTGTATTCTTTTTGACAGTACACAGTATCGTTAAATCTTGTGTTTTCTTTTTGACAGTACACAGTATTGATAAATCCTATATCTTCTTAAGTACACAGTATCGTTAAATCTTTTGGCTTGTTATTGATAGTACACAGTATCATTAAATCTTTATTGACAGTGTTGATAAATCCTGTATCTTCTTATTGACAGGACTCAGTATTTTTAAATTTTGTGTCTTTATAAAGGATTTATCAATACTGTGTACTGTCAATAAGATTACACAAGATTTAACAATACTATGTCCTGTCAATAAGAGGATACAGGATTTATCAATACTGTGTCCTGTCAATAAGAAGATACAGAATTTATCAATACTGTGTACTGTCAATAAAAAGACACAAAATTGTATCCTATCAATAAGAAGATAAA
>NW_013867424.1:0-523 GCF_000517525.1 Limulus polyphemus
AACGCCCCCACGGCTGAAAAGGCGAGCATGTTTGGTGGGACGGAGATGCGAACCCGCGACCCGCAGATTGCGAGTTGAGCGTCTTAACCACCTGGCCATGCCGGGCCCACTCCGTTCATAACGGAGGCCAAGTGTACGCTCATACTGATATCGATCAGAACGACTAGCTAAGGAATAAAGGCAAAGAATTTTGATAAAACAGAAATATAATGACAAGTACTCAGTTTGGTCTTATTACTTTAGGCCTCTCAGAAGAATAGAATAGGCCTCTCATAAGAATAGAATAGGCCTCTCATAAGAATAGAATAGGCCTCTCATAAGAATAGAATATTGGGAAATTTTTTGTACGATTGTTTGTTGAATTTCGCGAGAGCTTTCTACGCTAGTCTTCCCCAAGTTTTTTAATTGAGAGACTATAGTGCTTGCTAGTCAACAGCACTCACCGCCAACTCTTGTATGACAGAATAGTGGGATTTGACTGTCACACTTGCAACTCATCCACAGCTCCAAAGTGCGGAGTGTC
>NW_013867425.1:0-324 GCF_000517525.1 Limulus polyphemus
TGGGCTGGTGGTTAGTGTGCAGACTGTGGAGCTGAGGTTCCATGGTTCAATGGGCTGGTGGTTAGTGTGCAGACTGTGGAGCTGAGGTTCCATGGTTCACTGGGCTGGTGGTTAGTTTGTAGACTGTAGATCTGAGGTTCCATGTTTCACTGGGCTGGTGGTTAGACTAACTGCCTTCCCTCTAGTCTATCATTGCTAAATTAAGAACGGCTAGCGAAGACAGCCCTAGTGTGTCTTTGCGCAAAATTCAAAACAAACCAAACCATGGTTCACTTTCGTTTACCGTCAAAGAAAAACCTCGATTCGAACACTCTGAGGCCGTGG
>NW_013867426.1:0-453 GCF_000517525.1 Limulus polyphemus
TTAAATCTTGTGTCTTCTTATTGACAGTACACAGTATCGTTAAATCTTGTGGCTTGTTACGTGATAGTACACAGTATTCTTATATCTTGTGTCTTCTTATTGACAGTACACAGTATTGTTAAATCTTTTATCTTCTTATTGACAGTACACAGTATTGTTAAATCTTGTGTCTTCTTATTGACAGTACACAGTATCGTTAAATCTTGTGTCTTCTTATTGAGAGTACACAGTATTGTTAAATCTAGTGTCTTCTTATTGACAGTACACACTATCGTTAAGTCTTGATTCTTCTTATTGACAGTACACAGTATCGTTAAATCTTGTGGCTTGTTAGTGATAAATACTGTGTACTGTCGATAAGAAGACACAAGACACGAGATTTAACGATAGTGTGTACTGTCAATAAGAAGACACTCGATTTAACCTTATTGACAGTACACAGTATCTTTAAAT
>NW_013867427.1:0-322 GCF_000517525.1 Limulus polyphemus
CTTCTTGTTTATTTTCTCGTTCTTCTTATTCCTTTTCTTTTTCCTCCAACAACCACTGTAATCTCTCTTATTGTTTCTTCTTTCATTTTTCTGGTTTCTTTTCTTCTCCGACAACTACTGTAATCTCTGTTGTTTATTTTGCTGTTCGAGCTGCCACTGTTGCAGATTTTCCTGCCACTGCTGTTGTCTCTCTTCTTGTTTCTTTTCTTTTTCCTCCAACAACTGCTGTAATCTCTCCCCTTGTTTCTTTTCTCGTTCTTCTTGTTTCTTTTGCTGTTTTTGTATTGCTGCCATCAAATCTGCTAAGTCGTAGTTTGGTTTG
>NW_013867428.1:0-322 GCF_000517525.1 Limulus polyphemus
CGAGTTAACTGATAATTTAAATTTAGTAGTTAAATTGTACGTTGGATTTAGTATTTAAATATATGCCGATATATTATTCAGTTTATGATATTTGCCAACAAGATTGATACACAGTTTTCTTTTTAACACAGATACGTTTTAATATACACACAGCAGTACAACTTACAATAACAATTATTACAAATAGTTATTACAAACAATGATTTATAAACGAAAGTTTCACAAACTTACAAACAATATAAAATATTATTTCTAGTTTGGAACTCCCTTGATATCTTATGATAAGCGAGTTAATTACGAGTTGATGTAAGTACGATTCGCC
>NW_013867429.1:0-321 GCF_000517525.1 Limulus polyphemus
TTCTGCAGCACTACAGCAGGTCATTGTTTGTTCTGCAGCACTACAGCAAGTCATTGTTTGTTCTGCAGCACTACAGCAAGTCACTGTTTATACTGCAGCATTACAGCAAGTCACTGTTTGTACTGCAGCACTACAGCAAGTCACGGTTTGTACTGCAACACTACAACAAGTCGTTGTTTGTACTTCAGCACTACACCAAGTCACGGTTTGTTCTACAGCACTACACCAAGTCACGGTTTGTTCTGCAGCACTACAGCAAGTCACTGTTTATACTGCAGCACTACAGCAAGTCACGGTTTGTACTGCAGCATTACAACAAGT
>NW_013867430.1:0-323 GCF_000517525.1 Limulus polyphemus
ATACCATAAGTACCAATTATGAAGTATCTACAAAACTAGTGTATCATAACTACCAATTATCAAGTATCTACAAAACTAGTGTACCATAAGTACCAATTATGAAGTATCTACAAAACTAGTGTATCATAAGTATCAATTATCAAGTATCTACTAAACTAGTGTATCATAAGTATCAATTATCAAGTATCTACTAAACTAGTATACCATAACTACCAGTTACCGAGTATCTACAAAACTAGTATACCATAACTACCAATTACCAAGTCTCTACAAAACTAGTGTACCATAACTACCAATTACCAAGTATCTACAAAACTAGTGTA
>NW_013867431.1:0-319 GCF_000517525.1 Limulus polyphemus
GTTGAGCACGTTCGTTGTTATAGCGCGACTTTTGAAATTAAGTGTATCGTAAAGTTGTATTCGGAAAGAATAAACCAGTTTTATTTAAGAAAGGACTTCTGTCGCTAAAGTTTCGTCGGAACGAATTTACGGAAAATTAAGTAACGACTGGAGGCGTAACAATATCATACAATTTGTAAATAATGTTGCGTCAGCGAGGTCACGTGACTAGTGTCACGCCACGTTTCTAAAACTATCCTGTTCCTTCGTGAATGCCCTAGCATTTACTAGATATATGTTAGTCTGGTATATATATAAGACGCTCACAACGTGACAGGGG
>NW_013867432.1:0-323 GCF_000517525.1 Limulus polyphemus
AAGGCAAAAGATGAGTATGGTGATTATAAATTGTGTAACTAGAGTTACACCTAGGTGTTCGTGGAGTTGTTGTACCAAATAACGCTAAAGATGACTATGGGAGTTAAAAATTTGGTAAACAGAGTTAAACCTAAGTGTTCATGGAGTAGTTGTACCAAGTAAGGCTAAAGATGAGTATCGTGGTTATAAATTCTGTAACTAGAGTTACACCTAGGTGTTCATGGAGTATTTCTGCCAAGAAAAGCAAAAGATGAGTATGGTGGTTATAAATTCTGTAACTAGAGTTACACCTAGGTGTTCGTGGAGTTGTTTACCAAATAACG
>NW_013867433.1:0-351 GCF_000517525.1 Limulus polyphemus
GGTGATTGCTATCTATGTCATATCGAACATAACAGGATATACCCAGATCGGTAGGTGATCACTATCTGTGTCATATCGTACATTACAGGATATACCCATATCGGTAGGTGATCACTATGTATGTCATATCCTACCTTACATGATATACCCAGATCGATAGGTGATCATTATCTTTGTCGTATCCTACATTACAGGATATACCCAGATCGGTAGGTGATCACTATCTTTGTCGTATCCTACATTACAGGATATACCCAGATCGGTAGGTGATCACTATCTTTGTCGTATCCTACATTACAGGATATACCCAGACCGGTAGGTGATCACTATCTATGTCATATTTTACATTGC
>NW_013867434.1:0-324 GCF_000517525.1 Limulus polyphemus
AAAAACGTTTACCCATGTTAATCACCTGAAGTACCCCAATGTAGTACATAATCAAGATAACCTAAACAGTTGACGTATGTGGAAAACATAGGAAAACACACATGGGAAAAACTTTTACCCATGTTATTCACCTAAAGTACCCCAATGCAGTACATAATCAAGATAACCTACACAGTTGACGTATGTGGAAAACATAGGGAAATATACATTGGAAAATCGTTTACCCAAGTTAATCACCTGAAGTACCCCAATGCAGTACATAATCAAGATAACCTACACAGTTGACGTATGTGGAAAGCATAGGGAAACACACGACAGATAAAC